>NW_026690999.1:0-28341 GCF_020826845.1 Diceros bicornis minor | reverse complement strand
ACCTTTGTCATTAGCTCAGGAGAGGATGCAAGATGAGAATCTCTGCTATTGTGTGGGGAGACTCAGTTTCCCGGGATTCCCCCATGGACACATGTTCTTCAGCTGGGTCTGATTTTCTCCAGACAAGCTGTCTTGGGAAGGATTTGGCCAGCCCTAAGAACCTGAAGGGAAAGGGCGGAGGGGGGTTCTCTCTCTGCCCCCGACAGCCCCGAGCTGGGTCGGTCCCTCAGACCTGGCCAGGGGCAGCCCATCCCCCGGCGCCCTTCCCCGGGGCATCCAAGGGCAGGCTCGGCGCCAGCCCCACCCCGCTCGCCACTGCCCGACCATCGTCCTCCCTCGGGGGGCCTGGGCAGGACAGGGACCCGGCTGTGGGAGGCCTCCAGATCTCAGGCCTGGCACACCGTTTACCAGGCGCTTCCTCCTCTGACGGGGGCCCAGCACACGCCCCAGGAGAACTTGGCAGCCGCCCCCAGGGCTCTATCCTCTGCAACTCGTCCCCTTGGAAGGGGCCTGGCCCAGGTGCCAGGTTCGGCTGGTCGGCCAGCCTCCTTTGGAGAAAGCAGGCAAGCCGAGCCAGGCTTGCAGTGGCCCTGGCGTGACACCTGCCACCTCAGGCAGAGGGCCTCCCGCGTGCCCTCCATGGCGGGTTTCTCCCGGAGCCGTGGCCTGGGCACTAGGAAGGCCGGGCCTCCCCGACTCCCGGGAGGAGGGGCTAGCCCACTTGCGCCCTGGCCCCAAACCCTCTGGTGCCATCTGCCTGTCTCGGCACTTCTGACTCCACAGAGCCTTTCCTACATCTGGGCTGCCTGCCGTGGCAAAGTGCAGGCGTGGGGTGAGGCCATGGCTTTGTCTTTCCAGGAAAAAATGAGCCCCTGGCCGAAGCAGCAGGCCCAGGCAGAGCCTGAGCTTGAAGCCCAGTAGGTCTGTGGCCCTCAGGGCCAGAGCCATGCTTTCAAGGCAGGGAAGCGGCCTGCAAGCTGAGTGGGAGTGGGGGAGGGGAGGGAGACAGCTGAAGCCGAGTCCAGAAGGGCGGCGATGGAAGAGCTGCAGCTGGGTCAGAGCTGGAGGGAGGGCGGGGACTTCACTGAGGACCCCCCCCCCCCTGAGACCAGCCCTAGGCCCCGGCGGTCGCGCATACGCCTTGGCCTGTGTGGTGTGTGGGGGCTTGAACCCAAGCCCGCAGGGCTCCCGGAGCGGCCAGAGAAAGAAGGGCCCATGGAGAGGTAGGCGAGGTGGGCAGGGGGGCGCCACCTTACTCTCCTCAGCTCCCTGAGGGAGAGAGACAGAGACAGAGACAGAGAGAGAGATCCCTGACCTCTGAGTCTCTGCCTCCACTGCTGGCTGGTGCCCAACTCACGCGCCATCCCACTTCCAGCCATCACCCCCACGCCTGCCCCGGGGCCAGCCCCACCACAGAGAGGCCGGTTGGTTCCTGCTCACCTCTGTGCCGTCCCTTCCCGACCTGACCCCAGTGCAGGGGATAAGCTCAGACAAGTCTTTCCATGTCCCTCTGCATGACAATAGACTTCCTCCCCTCTCCCATTCCACAGGCCCACCCACCCGGGGACATCCACCTTTGTCATTAGCTCAGGAGAGGATGCAAGATGAAATCTCTGCTATTGTGTGGGGAGACTCAGTTTCCCGGGTTTCCCCCATGGACACATGTTCTTCAGCTGGGTCTGATTTTCTCCAGACAAGCTGTCTTGGGAAGGATTTGGCCAGCCCTAAGAAGCTGAAGGGAAAGGGCGGAGGGGGGTTCTCTCTCTGCCCCCGACAGCCCCGAGCTGGGTCGGTCCCTCAGACCTGGCCAGGGGCAGCCCATCCCCGGCGCCCTTCCCCGGGGCATCCAAGGGCAGGCTCGGCGCCAGCCCACCCCGCTCGCCACTGCCCGACCATCGTCCTCCCTCGGGGGGCCTGGGCAGGACAGGGACCCGGCTGTGGGAGGCCTCCAGATCTCAGGCCTGGCACACCGTTTACCAGGCTGCTTCCTCCTCTGACGGGGGCCCAGCACACGCCCCAGGAGACTTGGCAGCCGCCCCCAGGGCTCTATCCTCTGCAACTCGTCCCCTTGGAAGGGGCCTGGCCCAGGTGCCAGGTTCGGCTGGTCGGCCAGCCTCCTTTGGAGAAAGCAGGCAAGCCGAGCCAGGCTTGCAGTGGCCCTGGCGTGACACCTGCCACCTCAGGCAGAGGGCCTCCCGCGTGCCCTCCATGGCGGGTTTCTCCCCCGAGCCATGGCCTGGGCACTAGGAAGCCGGGCCTCCCCGACTCCCGGGAGGAGGGGCTAGCCCACTTGCGCCCTGGCCCCCAAACCCTCTGGTGCCATCTGCCTGTCTCGGCACTTCTGACTCCACAGAGCCTTTCCTACATCTGGGCTTGCCTGCCGTGGCAAAGTGCAGGCGTGGGTGAGGCCATGGCTTTGTCTTTCCAGGAAAAAATGAGCCCCTGGCCGAAGCAGCAGGCCCAGGCAGAGCCTTGAGCTTGAAGCCCAGTAGGTCTGTGGCCCTCAGGGCCAGAGCAATGCTTTCAAGGCAGGGAAGCGGCCTGCAAGCTGAGTGGGAGTGGGGAGGGGAGGGAGACAGCTGAAGCCGAGTCCAGAAGGGCGGCGATGGAAGAGCTGCAGCTGGGTCAGAGCCTGGAGGGAGGGCGGGGCCTTCACTGAGGAACCCCCCCGCCCCCCGAGGCCAGCCCTAGGCCCCGGCGTCGCGCATGCGCCCTTGGCCTGTGCGGTGTGTGGGGGCTTGAACCCAAGCCCGCAGGGCTCCCGGAGCGGCCAGAGAAAGAAGGGCCCATGGAGAGGTAGGCGAGGTGGGCAGGGGGCGCCACCTTACTCTCCTCAGCTCCCTGAGGGAGAGAGAGAGAGACAGAGACAGAGAGAGAGATCCCTGACCTCTGAGTCTCTGCCTCCACCGCTGGCTGGTGCCAACTCACGCGCCATCCCACTTCCAGCCATCACCCCCACGCCTGCCCCGGGGCCAGCCCCACCACAGAGAGGCCGGTTGGTTCCTGCTCACCTCTGTGCCGTCCCTTCCCGACCTGACCCCAGTGCAGGGGATAAGCTTCAGACAAGTCTTTCCATGTCCCTCTGCATGACAATAGACTTCCTCCCCTCTCCCATTCCACAGGCCCACCCACCCGGGACATCCACCTTTGTCATTAGCTCAGGAGAGGATGCAAGATGAGAATCTCTGCTATTGTGTGGGGAGACTCAGTTTCCCGGGTTTCCCCCATGGACACATGTTCTTCAGCTGGGTCTGATTTCCTCCAGACAAGCTGTCTTGGGAAGGATTTGGGCCAGCCCTAAGAAGCTGAAGGGAAAGGGCGGAGGGGGGTTCTCTCTCTGCCCCCGACAGCCCCGAGCTGGGTCGGTCCCTCAGACCTGGCCCAGGGGCAGCCCATCCCCCGGCGCCCTTCCCCGGGGCATCCAAGGGCAGGCTCGGCGCCAGCCCCACCCCGCTCGCCACTGCCCGACCATCGTCCTCCCTCGGGGGGCCTGGGCAGGACAGGGACCCGGCTGTGGGAGGCCTCCAGATCTCAGCCTGGCACACCGTTTACCAGGCTGCTTCCTCCTCTGACGGGGGCCCAGCACACGCCCCAGGAGACCTTGGCAGCCGCCCCCAGGGCTCTATCCTCTGCAAACTCGTCCCCTTGGAAGGGGCCTGGCCCAGGTGCCAGGTTCGGCTGGTCGGCCAGCCTCCTTTGGAGAAAGCAGGCAAGCCGAGCCAGGCTTGCAGTGGCCCTGGCGTGACACCTGCCACCCTCAGGCAGAGGGCCTCCCGCGTGCCCTCCATGGCCGGGTTTCTCCCCGGAGCCGTGGCCTGGGCACTAGGAAGGCCGGGCCTCCCCGACTCCCGGGAGGAGGGGCTAGCCCACTTGCGCCCTGGCCCCAAACCCTCTGGTGCCATCTGCCTGTCTCGGCACTTCTGACTCCACAGAGCCTTTCCTACATCTGGGCTGCCTGCCGTGGCAAAGTGCAGGCGTGGGGTGAGGCCATGGCTTTGTCTTTCCAGGAAAAAATGAGCCCCTGGCCGAAGCAGCAGGCCCAGGCAGAGCCTTGAGCTTGAAGCCCAGTAGGTCTGTGGCCCTCAGGGCCAGAGCCATGCTTTCAAGGCAGGGAAGCGGCCTGCAAGCTGAGTGGGAGTGTGGGGGAGGGGAGGGAGACAGCTGAAGCCGAGTCCAGAAGGGCGGCGATGGAAGAGCTGCAGCTGGGTCAGAGCCTGGAGGGAGGGCGGGGCCTTCACTGAGGACCCCCCCCCCCGAGGCCAGCCCTAGGACCCGGCGGTCGCGCATGCGCCCTTGGCCTGTGCGGTGTGTGGGGGCTTGAACCCAAGCCCGCAGGGCTCCCGGAGCGGCCAGAGAAAGAAGGCCCATGGAGAGGTAGGCGAGGTGGGCAGGGGGCGCCACCTTACTCTCCTCAGCTCCCTGAGGGAGAGAGAGAGAGACAGAGACAGAGAGAGAGATCCCTGACCTCTGAGTCTCTGCCTCCACCGCTGGCTGGTGCCAACTCACGCGCCATCCCACTTCCAGCCATCACCCCCGACCCTGCCCCGGGGCCAGCCCCACCACAGAGAGGCCGGTTGGTTCTGCTCACCTCTGTGCCGTCCCTTCCCGACCTGACCCCAGTGCAGGGATAAGCTTCAGACAAGTCTTTCCATGTCCCTCTGCATGACAATAGACTTCCTCCCCTCTCCCATTCCACAGGCCCACCCACCCGGGACATCCACCTTTGTCATTAGCTCAGGAGAGGATGCAAGATGAGAATCTCTGCTATTGTGTGGGGAGACTCAGTTTCCCGGGTTTCCCCCATGGACACATGTTCTTCAGCTGGGTCTGATTTTCTCCAGACAAGCTGTCTTGGGAAGGATTTGGCCAGCCCTAAGAACCTGAAGGGAAAGGGCGGAGGGGGGTTCTCTCTCTGCCCCCGACAGCCCCGAGCTGGGTCGGTCCCTCAGACCTGGCCAGGGGCAGCCCATCCCCCGGCGCCCTTCCCTGGGGCATCCAAGGGCAGGCTCGGCGCCAGCCCCACCCCGCTCGCCACTGCCCGACCATCGTCCTCCCTCGGGGGGCCTGGGCAGGACAGGGACCCGGGTGTGGGAGGCCTCCAGATCTCAGGCCTGGCACACCGTTTACCAGGCTGCTTCCTCCTCTGACGGGGACCCAGCACACGCCCCAGGAGACTTGGCAGCCGCCCCAGGGCTCTATCCTCTGCAACTCGTCCCCTTGGAAGGGGCCTGGCCCAGGTGCCAGGTTCGGCTGGTCGGCCAGCCTCCTTTGGAGAAAGCAGGCAAGCCGAGCCAGGCTTGCAGTGGCCCTGGCGTGACACCTGCCACCTCAGGCAGAGGGCCTCCCGCGTGCCCTCCATGGCGGGTTTCTCCCCGGAGCCGTGGCCTGGGCACTAGGAAGGCCGGGCCTCCCCGACACCCGGGAGGAGGGGCTAGCCCACTTGCGCCCTGGCCCCCAAACCCTCTGGTGCCATCTGCCTGTCTCGGCACTTCTGACTCACAGAGCCCTTCCTACATCTGGGCTGCCTGCCGTGGCAAAGTGCAGGCGTGGGGTGAGGCCATGGCTTTGTCTTTCAGGAAAAAATGAGCCCCTGGCCGAAGCAGCAGGCCCAGGCAGAGCCTTGAGCTTGAAGCCCAGTAGGTCTGTGGCCCTCAGGGCCAGAGCCATGCTTTCAAGGCAGGGAAGCGGCCTGCAAGCTGAGTGGGAGTGGGGAGGGGAGGGAGACAGCTGAAGCCGAGTCCAGAAGGGCGGCGATGGAAGAGCTGCAGCTGGGTCAGAGCCTGGAGGGAGGGCGGGGCCTTCACTGAGGACCCCCCCCCCCCCCGAGACCAGCCCTAGGCCCCGGCGGTCGCGCATGCGCCCTTGGCCTGTGCGGTGTGTGGGGGCTTGAACCCAAGCCCGCAGGGCTCCCGGAGCGGCCAGAGAAAGAAGGGCCCATGGAGAGGTAGGCGAGGTGGGCAGGGGGCGCCACCTTACTCTCCTCAGCTCCCTGAGGGAGAGAGAGAGAGACAGAGACAGAGAGAGAGATCCCTGACCTCTGAGTCTCTGCCTCCACCGCTGGCTGGTGCCAACTCACGCGCCATCCCACTTCCAGCCATCACCCCCACGCCTGCCCCGGGGCCAGCCCCACCACAGAGAGGCCGGTTGGTTCCTGCTCACCTCTGTGCCGTCCCTTCCCGACCTGACCCCAGTGCAGGGGATAAGCTTCAGACAAGTCTTTCCATGTCCCTCTGCATGACAATAGACTTCCTCCCCTCTCCCATTCCACAGGCCCACCCACCCGGGACATCCACCTTTGTCATTAGCTCAGGAGAGGATGCAAGATGAGAATCTCTGCTATTGTGTGGGGAGACTCAGTTTCCCGGGTTTCCCCCATGGACACATGTTCTTCAGCTGGGTCTGATTTTCTCCAGACAAGCTGTCTTGGAAGGATTTGGCCAGCCCTAAGAACCTGAAGGGAAAGGGCGGAGGGGGGTTCTCTCTCTGCCCCCAACAGCCCCGAGCTGGGTCGGTCCCTCAGACCTGGCCAGGGGCAGCCCATCCCCCGGCGCCCTTCCCCGGGGCATCCAAGGGCAGGCTCGGCGCCAGCCCCACCCCGCTCGCCACTGCCCGACCATCGTCCTCCCTCGGGGGGCCTGGGCAGGACAGGGACCCGGGTGTGGGAGGCCTCCAGATCTCAGGCCTGGCACACCGTTTACCAGGCTGCTTCCTCCTCTGACGGGGACCCAGCACACGCCCCAGGAGACTTGGCAGCCGCCCCCAGGGCTCTATCCTCTGCAACTCATCCCCTTGGAAGGGGCCTGGCCCAGGTGCCAGGTTCGGCTGGTCGGCCAGCCTCCTTTGGAGAAAGCAGGCAAGCCGAGCCAGGCTTGCAGTGGCCCTGGCGTGACACCTGCCACCTCAGGCAGAGGGCCTCCCGCGTGCCCTCCATGGCGGGTTTCTCCCCGGAGCCGTGGCCTGGGCACTAGGAAGGCCGGGCCTCCCCGACTCCCGGGAGGAGGGGCTAGCCCACTTGCGCCCTGGCCCCCAAACCCTCTGGTGCCATCTGCCTGTCTCGGCACTTCTGACTCCACAGAGCCTTTCCTACATCTGGGCTGCCTGCCGTGGCAAAATGCAGGCGTGGGGTGAGGCCATGGCTTTGTCTTTCCAGGAAAAAATGAGCCCCTGGCCGAAGCAGCAGGCCCAGGCAGAGCCTTGAGCTTGAAGCCCAGTAGGTCTGTGGCCCTCAGGGCCAGAGCCATGCTTTCAAGGCAGGGAAGCGGCCTGCAAGCTGAGTGGGAGTGGGGGAGGGGAGGGAGACAGCTGAAGCCGAGTCCAGAAGGGCGGCGATGGAAGAGCGCAGCTGGGTCAGAGCCTGGAGGGAGGGCGGGGCCTTCACTGAGGACCCCCCCCCCCCCGAGACCAGCCCTAGGCCCCGGCGGTCGCGCATGCGCCCTTGGCCTGTGCGGTTGTGTGGGGGCTTGAACCCAAGCCCGCAGGGCTCCCGGAGCGGCCAGAGAAAGAAGGGCCCATGGAGAGGTAGGCGAGGTGGGCAGGGGGCGCCACCTTACTCTCCTCAGCTCCCTGAGGGAGAGAGAGAGAGACAGAGACAGAGAGAGAGATCCCTGACCTCTGAGTCTCTGCCTCCACCGCTGGCTGGTGCCAACTCACGCGCCATCCCACTTCCAGCCATCACCCCCCACGCCTGCCCCGGGGCCAGCCCCACCACAGAGAGGCCGGTTGGTTCCTGCTCACCTCTGTGCCGTCCCTTCCCGACCTGACCCCAGTGCAGGGGATAAGCTTCAGACAAGTCTTTCCATGTCCCTCTGCATGACAATAGACTTCCTCCCCTCTCCCATTCCACAGGCCCACCCACCCGGACATCCACCTTTGTCATTAGCTCAGGAGAGGATGCAAGATGAGAATCTCTGCTATTGTGTGGGGAGACTCAGTTTCCCGGGTTTCCCCCATGGACACATGTTCTTCAGCTGGGTCTGATTTTCTCCAGACAAGCTGTCTTGGGAAGGATTTGGCCAGCCCTAAGAACCTGAAGGGAAAGGCGGAGGGGGGTTCTCTCTCTGCCCCCGACAGCCCCGAGCTGGGTCGGTCCCTCAGACCTGGCCAGGGGCAGCCCATCCCCCGGCGCCCTTCCCCGGGGCATCCAAGGGCAGGCTCGGCGCCAGCCCCACCCCGCTCGCCACTGCCCGACCATCGTCCTCCCTCGGGGGGCCTGGGCAGGACAGGGACCCGGCTGTGGGAGGCCTCCAGATCTCAGGCCTGGCACACCGTTTACCAGGCTGCTTCCTCCTCTGACGGGGGCCCAGCACACGCCCCAGGAGACTTGGCAGCCGCCCCCAGGGCTCTATCCTCTGCAACTCGTCCCCTTGGAAGGGGCCTGGCCCAGGTGCCAGGTTCGGCTGCTCGGCCAGCCTCCTTTGGAGAAAGCAGGCAAGCCGAGCCAGGCTTGCAGTGGCCCTGGCGTGACACCTGCCACCTCAGGCAGAGGGCCTCCCGCGTGCCCTCCATGGCGGGTTTCTCCCCGGAGCCGTGGCCTGGGCACTAGGAAGGCCGGGCCTCCCCGACTCCCGGGAGGAGGGGCTAGCCCACTTGCGCCCTGGCCCCCAAACCCTCTGGTGCCATCTGCCTGTCTCGGCACTTCTGACTCCACAGAGCCTTTCCTACATCTGGGCTGCCTGCCGTGGCAAAGTGCAGGCGTGGGGTGAGGCCATGGCTTTGTCTTTCCAGGAAAAAATGAGCCCCTGGCCGAAGCAGCAGGCCCAGGCAGAGCCTTGAGCTTGAAGCCCAGTAGGTCTGTGGCCCTCAGGGCCAGAGCCATGCTTTCAAGGCAGGGAAGCGGCCTGCAAGCTGAGTGGGAGTGGGGGAGGGGAGGGAGACAGCTGAAGCCGAGTCCAGAAGGGCGGCGATGGAAGAGCTGCAGCTGGGTCAGAGCCTGGAGGGAGGGCGGGGCCTTCACTGAGGACCCCCCCCCCCCCCCCCCCGAGACCAGCCCTAGGCCCCGGCGGTCGCGCATACGCCCTTGGCCTGTGCGGTGTGTGGGGGCTTGAACCCAAGCCCGCAGGGCTCCCGGAGCGGCCAGAGAAAGAAGGGCCCATGGAGAGGTAGGCGAGGTGGGCAGGGGGCGCCACCTTACTCTCCTCAGCTCCCTGAGGGAGAGAGAGAGAGACAGAGACAGAGAGAGAGATCCCTGACCTCTGAGTCTCTGCCTCCACCGCTGGCTGGTGCCAACTCACGCGCCATCCCACTTCCAGCCATCACCCCCACGCCTGCCCAGGGGCCAGCCCCACCACAGAGAGGCCGGTTGGTTCCTGCTCACCTCTGTGCCGTCCCTTCCCGACCTGACCCCAGTGCAGGGGATAAGCTTCAGACAAGTCTTTCCATGTCCCTCTGCATGACAATAGACTTCCTCCCCTCTCCCATTCCACAGGCCCTCCCACCCGGGACATCCACCTTTGTCATTAGCTCAGGAGAGGATGCAAGATGAGAATCTCTGCTATTGTGTGGGGAGACTCAGTTTCCCGGGTTTCCCCCATGGACACATGTTCTTCAGCTGGGTCTGATTTTCTCCAGACAAGCTGTCTTGGGAAGGATTTGGCCAGCCCTAAGAACCTGAAGGGAAAGGGCGGAGGGGGGTTCTCTCTCTGCCCCCGACAGCCCCGAGCTGGGTCGGTCCCTCAGACCTGGCCAGGGGCAGCCCATCCCCCGGCGCCCTTCCCCGGGGCATCCAAGGGCAGGCTCGGCGCCAGCCCCACCCCGCTCGCCACTGCCCGACCATCGTCCTCCCTCGGGGGGCCTGGGCAGGACAGGGACCCGGCTGTGGGAGGCCTCCAGATCTCAGGCCTGGCACACCGTTTACCAGGCTGCTTCCTCCTCTGACGGGGGCCCAGCACACGCCCCAGGAGACTTGGCAGCCGCCCCCAGGGCTCTATCCTCTGCAACTCGTCCCCTTGGAAGGGGCCTGGCCCAGGTGCCAGGTTCGGCTGGTCGGCCAGCCTCCTTTGGAGAAAGCAGGCAAGCCGAGCCAGGCTTGCAGTGGCCCTGGCGTGACACCTGCCACCTCAGGCAGAGGGCCTCCCGCGTGCCCTCCATGGCGGGTTTCTCCCCGGAGCGATGGCCTGGGCACTAGGAAGGCCGGGCCTCCCCGACTCCCGGGAGGAGGGGCTAGCCCACTTGCGCCATGGCCCCCAAACCCTCTGGTGCCATCTGCCTGTCTCGGCACTTCTGACTCCACAGAGCCTTTCCTACATCTGGGCTGCCTGCCGTGGCAAAGTGCAGGCGTGGGGTGAGGCCATGGCTTTGTCTTTCCAGGAAAAAATGAGCCCCTGGCCGAAGCAGCAGGCCCAGGCAGAGCCTTGAGCTTGAAGCCCAGTAGGTCTGTGGCCCTCAGGGCCAGAGCCATGCTTTCAAGGCAGGGAAGCGGCCTGCAAGCTGAGTGGGAGTGGGGGAGGGGAGGGAGACAGCTGAAGCCGAGTCCAGAAGGGCGGCGATGGAAGAGCTGCAGCTGGGTCAGAGCCTGGAGGGAGGGCGGGGCCTTCACTGAGGACCCCCCCCCCCCCCCCCCCCCCGAGACCAGCCCTAGGCCCCGGCGGTCGCGCATACGCCCTTGGCCTGTGCGGTGTGTGGGGGCTTGAACCCAAGCCCGCAGGGCTCCCGGAGCGGCCAGAGAAAGAAGGGCCCATGGAGAGGTAGGCGAGGTGGGCAGGGGGCGCCACCTTACTCTCCTCAGCTCCCTGAGGGAGAGAGAGAGAGACAGAGACAGAGAGAGAGATCCCTGACCTCTGAGTCTCTGCCTCCACCGCTGGCTGGTGCCAACTCACGCGCCATCCCACTTCCAGCCATCACCCCCACGCCTGCCCAGGGGCCAGCCCCACCACAGAGAGGCCGGTTGGTTCCTGCTCACCTCTGTGCCGTCCCTTCCCGACCTGACCCCAGTGCAGGGGATAAGCTTCAGACAAGTCTTTCCATGTCCCTCTGCATGACAATAGACTTCCTCCCCTCTCCCATTCCACAGGCCCTCCCACCCGGGACATCCACCTTTGTCATTAGCTCAGGAGAGGATGCAAGATGAGAATCTCTGCTATTGTGTGGGGAGACTCAGTTTCCCGGGTTTCCCCCATGGACACATGTTCTTCAGCTGGGTCTGATTTTCTCCAGACAAGCTGTCTTGGGAAGGATTTGGCCAGCCCTAAGAACCTGA
Source organism: Diceros bicornis minor (assembly GCF_020826845.1). Classification (NCBI taxonomy): domain Eukaryota; kingdom Metazoa; phylum Chordata; class Mammalia; order Perissodactyla; family Rhinocerotidae; genus Diceros; species Diceros bicornis. The sequence continues at coordinate 17,147 of NW_026690999.1, read as the reverse complement.
AGGGAAAGGGCGGAGGGGGGTTCTCTCTCTGCCCCCGACAGCCCCGAGCTGGGTCGGTCCCTCAGACCTGGCCAGGGGCAGCCCATCCCCCGGCGCCCTTCCCCGGGGCATCCAAGGGCAGGCTCGGCGCCAGCCCCACCCCGCTCGCCACTGCCCGACCATCGTCCTCCCTCGGGGGGCCTGGGCAGGACAGGGACCCGGCTGTGGGAGGCCTCCAGATCTCAGGCCTGGCACACCGTTTACCAGGCTGCTTCCTCCTCTGACGGGGGCCCAGCACACGCCCCAGGAGACTTGGCAGCCGCCCCCAGGGCTCTATCCTCTGCAACTCGTCCCCTTGGAAGGGGCCTGGCCCAGGTGCCAGGTTCGGCTGGTCGGCCAGCCTCCTTTGGAGAAAGCAGGCAAGCCGAGCCAGGCTTGCAGTGGCCCTGGCGTGACACCTGCCACCTCAGGCAGAGGGCCTCCCGCGTGCCCTCCATGGCGGGTTTCTCCCCGGAGCGATGGCCTGGGCACTAGGAAGGCCGGGCCTCCCCGACTCCCGGGAGGAGGGGCTAGCCCACTTGCGCCATGGCCCCCAAACCCTCTGGTGCCATCTGCCTGTCTCGGCACTTCTGACTCCACAGAGCCTTTCCTACATCTGGGCTGCCTGCCGTGGCAAAGTGCAGGCGTGGGGTGAGGCCATGGCTTTGTCTTTCCAGGAAAAAATGAGCCCCTGGCCGAAGCAGCAGGCCCAGGCAGAGCCTTGAGCTTGAAGCCCAGTAGGTCTGTGGCCCTCAGGGCCAGAGCCATGCTTTCAAGGCAGGGAAGCGGCCTGCAAGCTGAGTGGGAGTGGGGGAGGGGAGGGAGACAGCTGAAGCCGAGTCCAGAAGGGCGGCGATGGAACAGCTGCAGCTGGGTCAGAGCCTGGAGGGAGGGCGGGGCCTTCACTGAGGACCCCCCCCCCCCCCCCGAGACCAGCCCTAGGCCCCGGCGGTCGCGCATGCTCCCTTGGCCTGTGCGGTGTGTGGGGGCTTGAACCCAAGCCCGCAGGGCTCCCGGAGCGGCCAGAGAAAGAAGGGCCCATGGAGAGGTAGGCGAGGTGGGCAGGGGGCGCCACCTTACTCTCCTCAGCTCCCTGAGGGAGAGAGACAGAGACAGAGACAGAGAGAGAGATCCCTGACCTCTGAGTCTCTGCCTCCACCGCTGGCTGGTGCCAACTCACGCGCCATCCCACTTCCAGCCATCACCCCCACGCCTGCCCCGGGGCCAGCCCCACCACAGAGAGGCCGGTTGGTTCCTGCTCACCTCTGTGCCGTCCCTTCCCGACCTGACCCCAGTGCAGGGGATAAGCTTCAGACAAGTCTTTCCATGTCCCTCTGCATGACAATAGACTTCCTCCCCTCTCCCATTCCACAGGCCCACCCACCCGGGACATCCACCTTTGTCATTAGCTCAGGAGAGGATGCAAGATGAGAATCTCTGCTATTGTGTGGGGAGACTCAGTTTCCCGGGTTTCCCCCATGGACACATGTTCTTCAGCTGGGTCTGATTTTCTCCAGACAAGCTGTCTTGGGAAGGATTTGGCCAGCCCTAAGAAGCTGAAGGGAAAGGGCGGAGGGGGGTTCTCTCTCTGCCCCCGACAGCCCCGAGCTGGGTCGGTCCCTCAGACCTGGCCAGGGGCAGCCCATCCCCCGGCGCCCTTCCCCGGGGCATCCAAGGGCAGGCTCGGCGCCAGCCCCACCCCGCTCGCCACTGCCCGACCATCGTCCTCCCTCGGGGGGCCTGGGCAGGACAGGGACCCGGCTGTGGGAGGCCTCCAGATCTCAGGCCTGGCACACCGTTTACCAGGCTGCTTCCTCCTCTGACGGGGGCCCAGCACACGCCCCAGGAGACTTGGCAGCCGCCCCCAGGGCTCTATCCTCTGCAACTCGTCCCCTTGGAAGGGGCCTGGCCCAGGTGCCAGGTTCGGCTGGTCGGCCATCCTCCTTTGGAGAAAGCAGGCAAGCCGAGCCAGGCTTGCAGTGGCCCTGGCGTGACACCTGCCACCTCAGGCAGAGGGCCTCCCGCGTGCCCTCCATGGCGGGTTTCTCCCCGGAGCCGTGGCCTGGGCACTAGGAAGGCCGGGCCTCCCCGACTCCCGGGAGGAGGGGCTAGCCCAGTTGCGCCCTGGCCCCCAAACCCTCTGGTGCCATCTGCCTGTCTCGGCACTTCTGACTCCACAGAGCCTTTCCTACATCTGGGCTGCCTGCCGTGGCAAAGTGCAGGCGTGGGGTGAGGCCATGGCTTTGTCTTTCCAGGAAAAAATGAGCCCCTGGCCGAAGCAGCAGGCCCAGGCAGAGCCTTGAGCTTGAAGCCCAGTAGGTCTGTGGCCCTCAGGGCCAGAGCCATGCTTTCAAGGCAGGGAAGCGGCCTGCAAGCTGAGTGGGAGTGGGGGAGTGGAGGGAGACAGCTGAAGCCGAGTCCAGAAGGGCGGCGATGGAAGAGCTGCAGCTGGGTCAGAGCCTGGAGGGAGGGCGGGGCCTTCACTGAGGACCCCCCCCCCCCCCCCGAGACCAGCCCTAGGCCCCGGCGGTCGCGCATGCGCCCTTGGCCTGTGCGGTGTGTGGGGGCTTGAACCCAAGCCCGCAGGGCTCCCGGAGCGGCCAGAGAAAGAAGGGCCCATGGAGAGGTAGGCGAGGTGGGCAGGGGGCGCCACCTTACTCTCCTCAGCTCCCTGAGGGAGAGAGACAGAGACAGAGACAGAGAGAGAGATCCCTGACCTCTGAGTCTCTGCCTCCACCGCTGGCTGGTGCCAACTCACGCGCCATCCCACTTCCAGCCATCACCCCCACGCCTGCCCCGGGGCCAGCCCCACCACAGAGAGGCCGGTTGGTTCCTGCTCACCTCTGTGCCGTCCCTTCCCGACCTGACCCCAGTGCAGGGGATAAGCTTCAGACAAGTCTTTCCATGTCCCTCTGCATGACAATAGACTTCCTCCCCTCTCCCATTCCACAGGCCCACCCACCCGGGACATCCACCTTTGTCATTAGCTCAGGAGAGGATGCAAGATGAGAATCTCTGCTATTGTGTGGGGAGACTCAGTTTCCCGGGTTTCCCCCATGGACACATGTTCTTCAGCTGGGTCTGATTTTCTCCAGACAAGCTGTCTTGGGAAGGATTTGGCCAGCCCTAAGAAGCTGAAGGGAAAGGGCGGAGGGGGGTTCTCTCTCTGCCCCCGACAGCCCCGAGCTGGGTCGGTCCCTCAGACCTGGCCAGGGGCAGCCCATCCCCCGGCGCCCTTCCCCGGGGCATCCAAGGGCAGGCTCGGCGCCAGCCCCACCCCGCTCGCCACTGCCCGACCATCGTCCTCCCTCGGGGGGCCTGGGCAGGACAGGGACCCGGCTGTGGGAGGCCTCCAGATCTCAGGCCTGGCACACCGTTTACCAGGCTGCTTCATCCTCTGACGGGGGCCCAGCACACGCCCCAGGAGACTTGGCAGCCGCCCCCAGGGCTCTATCCTCTGCAACTCGTCCCCTTGGAAGGGGCCTGGCCCAGGTGCCAGGTTCGGCTGTTCGGACATCCTCCTTTGGAGAAAGCAGGCAAGCCGAGCCAGGCTTGCAGTGGCCCTGGCGTGACACCTGCCACCTCAGGCAGAGGGCCTCCCGCGTGCCCTCCATGGCGGGTTTCTCCCCGGAGCCGTGGCCTGGGCACTAGGAAGGCCGGGCCTCCCCGACTCCCGGGAGGAGGGGCTAGCCCAGTTGCGCCCTGGCCCCCAAACCCTCTGGTGCCATCTGCCTGTCTCGGCACTTCTGACTCCACAGAGCCTTTCCTACATCTGGGCTGCCTGCCGTGGCAAAGTGCAGGCGTGGGGTGAGGCCATGGCTTTGTCTTTCCAGGAAAAAATGAGCCCCTGGCCGAAGCAGCAGGCCCAGGCAGAGCCTTGAGCTTGAAGCCCAGTAGGTCTGTGGCCCTCAGGGCCAGAGCCATGCTTTCAAGGCAGGGAAGCGGCCTGCAAGCTGAGTGGGAGTGGGGGAGTGGAGGGAGACAGCTGAAGCCGAGTCCAGAAGGGCGGCGATGGAAGAGCTGCAGCTGGGTCAGAGCCTGGAGGGAGGGCGGGGACTTCACTGAGGACCCCCCCCCCCCCCCCCGAGACCAGCCCTAGGCCCCGGCGGTCGCGCATGCGCCCTTGGCCTGTGCGGTGTGTGGGGGCTTGAACCCAAGCCCGCAGGGCTCCCGGAGCGGCCAGAGAAAGAAGGGCCCATGGAGAGGTAGGCGAGGTGGGCAGGGGGCGCCACCTTACTCTCCTCAGCTCCCTGAGGGAGAGAGACAGAGACAGAGACAGAGAGAGAGATCCCTGACCTCTGAGTCTCTGCCTCCACCGCTGGCTGGTGCCAACTCACGCGCCATCCCACTTCCAGCCATCACCCCCACGCCTGCCCCGGGGCCAGCCCCACCACAGAGAGGCCGGTTGGTTCCTGCTCACCTCTGTGCCGTCCCTTCCCGACCTGACCCCAGTGCAGGGGATAAGCTTCAGACAAGTCTTTCCATGTCCCTCTGCATGACAATAGACTTCCTCCCGTCTCCCATTCCACAGGCCCACCCACCCGGGACATCCACCTTTGTCATTAGCTCAGGAGAGGATGCAAGATGAGAATCTCTGCTATTGTGTGGGGAGACTCAGTTTCCCGGGTTTCCCCCATGGACACATGTTCTTCAGCTGGGTCTGATTTTCTCCAGACAAGCTGTCTTGGGAAGGATTTGGCCAGCCCTAAGAACCTGAAGGGAAAGGGCGGAGGGGGGTTCTCTCTCTGCCCCCGACAGCCCCGAGCTGGGTCGGTCCCTCAGACCTGGCCAGGGGCAGCCCATCCCCCGGCGCCCTTCCCCGGGGCATCCAAGGGCAGGCTCGGCGCCAGCCCCACCCCGCTCGCCACTGCCCGACCATCGTCCTCCCTCGGGGGGCCTGGGCAGGACAGGGACCCGGCTGTGGGAGGCCTCCAGATCTCAGGCCTGGCACACCGTTTACCAGGCTGCTTCCTCCTCTGACGGGGGCCCAGCACACGCCCCAGGAGACTTGGCAGCCGCCCCCAGGGCTCTATCCTCTGCAACTCGTCCCCTTGGAAGGGGCCTGGCCCAGGTGCCAGGTTCGGCTGGTCGGCCAGCCTCCTTTGGAGAAAGCAGGCAAGCCGAGCCAGGCTTGCAGTGGCCCTGGCGTGACACCTGCCACCTCAGGCAGAGGGCCTCCCGCGTGCCCTCCATGGCGGGTTTCTCCCCGGAGCCGTGGCCTGGGCACTAGGAAGGCCGGGCCTCCCCGACTCCCGGGAGGAGGGGCTAGCCCACTTGCGCCCTGGCCCCCAAACCCTCTGGTGCCATCTGCCTGTCTCGGCACTTCTGACTCCACAGAGCCTTTCCTACATCTGGGCTGCCTGCCGTGGCAAAGTGCAGGCGTGGGGTGAGGCCATGGCTTTGTCTTTCCAGGAAAAAATGAGCCCCTGGCCAAAGCAGCAGGCCCAGGCAGAGCCTTGAGCTTGAAGCCCAGTAGGTCTGTGTCCCTCAGGGCCAGAGCCATGCTTTCAATCAGGGAAGCGGCCTGCAAGCTGAGTGGGAGTGGGGGAGGGGAGGGAGACAGCTGAAGCCGAGTCCAGAAGGGCGGCGATGGAAGAGCTGCAGCTGGGTCAGAGCCTGGAGGGAGGGCGGGGACTTCACTGAGGACCCCCCCCCCTGAGACCAGCCCTAGGCCCCGGCGGTCGCGCATACGCCCTTGGCCTGTGCGGTGTGTGGGGGCTTGAACCCAAGCCCGCAGGGCTCCCGGAGCGGCCAGAGAAAGAAGGGCCCATGGAGAGGTAGGCGAGGTGGGCAGGGGGCGCCACCTTACTCTCCTCAGCTCCCTGAGGGAGAGAGACAGAGACAGAGACAGAGAGAGAGATCCCTGACCTCTGAGTCTCTGCCTCCACCGCTGGCTGGTGCCAACTCACGCGCCATCCCACTTCCAGCCATCACCCCCACGCCTGCCCCGGGGCCAGCCCCACCACAGAGAGGCCGGTTGGTTCCTGCTCACCTCTGTGCCGTCCCTTCCCGACCTGACCCCAGTGCAGGGGATAAGCTTCAGACAAGTCTTTCCATGTCCCTCTGCATGACAATAGACTTCCTCCCCTCTCCCATTCCACAGGCCCACCCACCCGGGACATCCAGCTTTGTCATTAGCTCAGGAGAGGATGCAAGATGAGAATCTCTGCTATTGTGTGGGGAGACTCAGTTTCCCGGGTTTCCCCCATGCACACATGTTCTTCAGCTGGGTCTGATTTTCTCCAGACAAGCTGTCTTGGGAAGGATTTGGCCAGCCCTAAGAAGCTGAAGGGAAAGGGCGGAGGGGGGTTCTCTCTCTGCCCCCGACAGCCCCGAGCTGGGTCGGTCCCTCAGACCTGGCCAGGGGCAGCCCATCCCCCGGCGCCCTTCCCCGGGGCATCCAAGGGCAGGCTCGGCGCCAGCCCCACCCCGCTCGCCACTGCCCGACCATCGTCCTCCCTCGGGGGGCCTGGGCAGGACAGGGACCCGGGTGTGGGAGGCCTCCAGATCTCAGGCCTGGCACACCGTTTACCAGGCTGCTTCCTCCTCTGACGGGGGCCCAGCACACGCCCCAGGAGACTTGGCAGCCGCCCCCAGGGCTCTATCCTCTGCAACTCGTCCCCTTGGAAGGGGCCTGGCCCAGGTGCCAGGTTCGGCTGGTCGGCCAGCCTCCTTTGGAGAAAGCAGGCAAGCCGAGCCAGGCTTGCAGTGGCCCTGGCGTGACACCTGCCACCTCAGGCAGAGGGCCTCCCGCGTGCCCTCCATGGCGGGTTTCTCCCCGGAGCCGTGGCCTGGGCACTAGGAAGGCCGGGCCTCCCCGACTCCCGGGAGGAGGGGCTAGCCCACTTGCGCCCTGGCCCCCAAACCCTCTGGTGCCATCTGCCTGTCTCGGCACTTCTGACTCCACAGAGCCTTTCCTACATCTGGGCTGCCTGCCGTGGCAAAGTGCAGGCGTGGGGTGAGGCCATGGCTTTGTCTTTCCAGGAAAAAATGAGCCCCTGGCCGAAGCAGCAGGCCCAGGCAGAGCCTTGAGCTTGAAGCCCAGTAGGTCTGTGGCCCTCAGGGCCAGAGCCATGCTTTCAAGGCAGGGAAGCGGCCTGCAAGCTGAGTGGGAGTGGGGGAGGGGAGGGAGACAGCTGAAGCCGAGTCCAGAAGGGCGGCGATGGAAGAGCTGCAGCTGGGTCAGAGCCTGGAGGGAGGGCGGGGCCTTCACTGAGGAACCCCCCCCCCCCGAGACCAGCCCTAGGCCCCGGCGGTCGCGCATGCGCCCTTGGCCTGTGCGGTGTGTAGGGGCTTGAACCCAAGCCCGCAGGGCTCCCGGAGCGGCCAGAGAAAGAAGGGCCCATGGAGAGGTAGGCGAGGTGGGCAGGGGGCGCCACCTTACTCTCCTCAGCTCCCTGAGGGAGAGAGACAGAGACAGAGACAGAGAGAGAGATCCCTGACCTCTGAGTCTCTGCCTCCACTGCTGGCTGGTGCCAACTCACGCGCCATCCCACTTCCAGCCATCACCCCCACGCCTGCCCCGGGGCCAGCCCCACCACAGAGAGGCCGGTTGGTTCCTGCTCACCTCTGTGCCGTCCCTTCCCGACCTGACCCCAGTGCAGGGGATAAGCTTCAGACAAGTCTTTCCATGTCCCTCTGCATGACAATAGACTTCCTCCCGTCTCCCATTCCACAGGCCCACCCACCCGGGACATCCACCTTTGTCATTAGCTCAGGAGAGGATGCAAGATGAGAATCTCTGCTATTGTGTGGGGAGACTCAGTTTCCCGGGTTTCCCCCATGGACACATGTTCTTCAGCTGGGTCTGATTTTCTCCAGACAAGCTGTCTTGGGAAGGATTTGGCCAGCCCTAAGAACCTGAAGGGAAAGGGCGGAGGGGGGTTCTCTCTCTGCCCCCGACAGCCCCGAGCTGGGTCGGTCCCTCAGACCTGGCCAGGGGCAGCCCATCCCCCGGCGCCCTTCCCCGGGGCATCCAAGGGCAGGCTCGGCGCCAGCCCCACCCCGCTCGCCACTGCCCGACCATCGTCCTCCCTCGGGGGGCCTGGGCAGGACAGGGACCCGGCTGTGGGAGGCCTCCAGATCTCAGGCCTGGCACACCGTTTACCAGGCTGCTTCCTCCTCTGACGGGGGCCCAGCACACGCCCCAGGAGACTTGGCAGCCGCCCCCAGGGCTCTATCCTCTGCAACTCGTCCCCTTGGAAGGGGCCTGGCCCAGGTGCCAGGTTCGGCTGGTCGGCCAGCCTCCTTTGGAGAAAGCAGGCAAGCCGAGCCAGGCTTGCAGTGGCCCTGGCGTGACACCTGCCACCTCAGGCAGAGGGCCTCCCGCGTGCCCTCCATGGCGGGTTTCTCCCCGGAGCCGTGGCCTGGGCACTAGGAAGGCCGGGCCTCCCCGACTCCCGGGAGGAGGGGCTAGCCCACTTGCGCCCTGGCCCCCAAACCCTCTGGTGCCATCTGCCTGTCTCGGCACTTCTGACTCCACAGAGCCTTTCCTACATCTGGGCTGCCTGCCGTGGCAAAGTGCAGGCGTGGGGTGAGGCCATGGCTTTGTCTTTCCAGGAAAAAATGAGCCCCTGGCCGAAGCAGCAGGCCCAGGCAGAGCCTTGAGCTTGAAGCCCAGTAGGTCTGTGGCCCTCAGGGCCAGAGCCATGCTTTCAAGGCAGGGAAGCGGCCTGCAAGCTGAGTGGGAGTGGGGGAGGGGAGGGAGACAGCTGAAGCCGAGTCCAGAAGGGCGGCGATGGAAGAGCTGCAGCTGGGTCAGAGCCTGGAGGGAGGGCGGGGACTTCACTGAGGACCCCCCCCCCCCTGAGACCAGCCCTAGGCCCCGGCGGTCGCGCATACGCCCTTGGCCTGTGCGGTGTGTGGGGGCTTGAACCCAAGCCCGCAGGGCTCCCGGAGCGGCCAGAGAAAGAAGGGCCCATGGAGAGGTAGGCGAGGTGGGCAGGGGGCGCCACCTTACTCTCCTCAGCTCCCTGAGGGAGAGAGACAGAGACAGAGACAGAGAGAGAGATCCCTGACCTCTGAGTCTCTGCCTCCACCGCTGGCTGGTGCCAACTCACGCGCCATCCCACTTCCAGCCATCACCCCCACGCCTGCCCCGGGGCCAGCCCCACCACAGAGAGGCCGGTTGGTTCCTGCTCACCTCTGTGCCGTCCCTTCCCGACCTGACCCCAGTGCAGGGGATAAGCTTCAGACAAGTCTTTCCATGTCCCTCTGCATGACAATAGACTTCCTCCGCTCTCCCATTCCACAGGCCCACCCACCCGGGACATCCACCTTTGTCATTAGCTCAGGAGAGGATGCAAGATGAGAATCTCTGCTATTGTGTGGGGAGACTCAGTTTCCCGGGTTTCCCCCATGGACACATGTTCTTCAGCTGGGTCTGATTTTCTCCAGACAAGCTGTCTTGGGAAGGATTTGGCCAGCCCTAAGAACCTGAAGGGAAAGGGCGGAGGGGGGTTCTCTCTCTGCCCCCGACAGCCCCGAGCTGGGTCGGTCCCTCAGACCTGGCCAGGGGCAGCCCATCCCCCGGCGCCCTTCCCCGGGGCATCCAAGGGCAGGCTCGGCGCCAGCCCCACCCCGCTCGCCACTGCCCGACCATCGTCCTCCCTCGGGGGGCCTGGGCAGGACAGGGACCCGGGTGTGGGAGGCCTCCAGATCTCAGGCCTGGCACACCGTTTACCAGGCTGCTTCCTCCTCTGACGGGGGCCCAGCACACGCCCCAGGAGACTTGGCAGCCGCCCCCAGGGCTCTATCCTCTGCAACTCGTCCCCTTGGAAGGGGCCTGGCCCAGGTGCCAGGTTCGGCTGGTCGGCCAGCCTCCTTTGGAGAAAGCAGGCAAGCCGAGCCAGGATTGCAGTGGCCCTGGCGTGACACCTGCCACCTCAGGCAGAGGGCCTCCCGCGTGCCCTCCATGGCGGGTTTCTCCCCGGAGCCGTGGCCTGGGCACTAGGAAGGCCGGGCCTCCCCGACTCCCGGGAGGAGGGGCTAGCCCACTTGCGCCCTGGCCCCCAAACCCTCTGGTGCCATCTGCCTGTCTCGGCACTTCTGACTCCACAGAGCCTTTCCTACATCTGGGCTGCCTGCCGTGGCAAAGTGCAGGCGTGGGGTGAGGCCATGGCTTTGTCTTTCCAGGAAAAAATGAGCCCCTGGCCGAAGCAGCAGGCCCAGGCAGAGCCTTGAGCTTGAAGCCCAGTAGGTCTGTGGCCCTCAGGGCCAGAGCCATGCTTTCAAGGCAGGGAAGCGGTCTGCAAGCTGAGTGGGAGTGGGGGAGGGGAGGGAGACAGCTGAAGCCGAGTCCAGAAGGGCGGCGATGGAAGAGCTGCAGCTGGGTCAGAGCCTGGAGGGAGGGCGGGGCCTTCACTGAGGAACCCCCCCCCCCCCCCCCCCGAGACCAGCCCTAGGCCCCGGCGGTCGCGCATGCGCCCTTGGCCTGTGCGGTGTTTGGGGGCTTGAACCCAAGCCCGCAGGGCTCCCGGAGCGGCCAGAGAAAGAAGGGCCCATGGAGAGGTAGGCGAGGTGGGCAGGGGGCGCCACCTTACTCTCCTCAGCTCCCTGAGGGAGAGAGACAGAGACAGAGACAGAGAGAGAGATCCCTGACCTCTGAGTCTCTGCCTCCACTGCTGGCTGGTGCCAACTCACGCGCCATCCCACTTCCAGCCATCACCCCCACGCCTGCCCCGGGGCCAGCCCCACCACAGAGAGGCCGGTTGGTTCCTGCTCACCTCTGTGCCGTCCCTTCCCGACCTGACCCCAGTGCAGGGGATAAGCTTCAGACAAGTCTTTCCATGTCCCTCTGCATGACAATAGACTTCCTCCCCTCTCCCATTCCACAGGCCCACCCACCCGGGACATCCACCTTTGTCATTAGCTCAGGAGAGGATGCAAGATGAGAATCTCTGCTATTGTGTGGGGAGACTCAGTTTCCCGGGTTTCCCCCATGGACACATGTTCTTCAGCTGGGTCTGATTTTCTCCAGACAAGCTGTCTTGGGAAGGATTTGGCCAGCCCTAAGAAGCTGAAGGGAAAGGGCGGAGGGGGGTTCTCTCTCTGCCCCCGACAGCCCCGAGCTGGGTCGGTCCCTCAGACCTGGCCAGGGGCAGCCCATCCCCCGGCGCCCTTCCCCGGGGCATCCAAGGGCAGGCTCGGCGCCAGCCCCACCCCGCTCGCCACTGCCCGACCATCGTCCTCCCTCGGGGGGCCTGGGCAGGACAGGGACCCGGCTGTGGGAGGCCTCCAGATCTCAGGCCTGGCACACCGTTTACCAGGCTGCTTCCTCCTCTGACGGGGGCCCAGCACACGCCCCAGGAGACTTGGCAGCCGCCCCCAGGGCTCTATCCTCTGCAACTCGTCCCCTTGGAAGGGGCCTGGCCCAGGTGCCAGGTTCGGCTGGTCGGCCAGCCTCCTTTGGAGAAAGCAGGCAAGCCGAGCCAGGCTTGCAGTGGCCCTGGCGTGACACCTGCCACCTCAGGCAGAGGGCCTCCCGCGTGCCCTCCATGGCGGGTTTCTCCCCGGAGCCATGGCCTGGGCACTAGGAAGGCCGGGCCTCCCCGACTCCCGGGAGGAGGGGCTAGCCCACTTGCGCCCTGGCCCCCAAACCCTCTGGTGCCATCTGCCTGTCTCGGCACTTCTGACTCCACAGAGCCTTTCCTACATCTGGGCTGCCTGCCGTGGCAAAGTGCAGGCGTGGGGTGAGGCCATGGCTTTGTCTTTCCAGGAAAAAATGAGCCCCTGGCCGAAGCAGCAGGCCCAGGCAGAGCCTTGAGCTTGAAGCCCAGTAGGTCTGTGGCCCTCAGGGCCAGAGCAATGCTTTCAAGGCAGGGAAGCGGCCTGCAAGCTGAGTGGGAGTGGGGGAGGGGAGGGAGACAGCTGAAGCCGAGTCCAGAAGGGCGGCGATGGAAGAGCTGCAGCTGGGTCAGAGCCTGGAGGGAGGGCGGGGCCTTCACTGAGGAACCCCCCGCCCCCCGAGGCCAGCCCTAGGCCCCGGCGGTCGCGCATGCGCCCTTGGCCTGTGCGGTGTGTGGGGGCTTGAACCCAAGCCCGCAGGGCTCCCGGAGCGGCCAGAGAAAGAAGGGCCCATGGAGAGGTAGGCGAGGTGGGCAGGGGGCGCCACCTTACTCTCCTCAGCTCCCTGAGGGAGAGAGAGAGAGACAGAGACAGAGAGAGAGATCCCTGACCTCTGAGTCTCTGCCTCCACCGCTGGCTGGTGCCAACTCACGCGCCATCCCACTTCCAGCCATCACCCCCACGCCTGCCCCGGGGCCAGCCCCACCACAGAGAGGCCGGTTGGTTCCTGCTCACCTCTGTGCCGTCCCTTCCCGACCTGACCCCAGTGCAGGGGATAAGCTTCAGACAAGTCTTTCCATGTCCCTCTGCATGACAATAGACTTCCTCCCCTCTCCCATTCCACAGGCCCACCCACCCGGGACATCCACCTTTGTCATTAGCTCAGGAGAGGATGCAAGATGAGAATCTCTGCTATTGTGTGGGGAGACTCAGTTTCCCGGGTTTCCCCCATGGACACATGTTCTTCAGCTGGGTCTGATTTTCTCCAGACAAGCTGTCTTGGGAAGGATTTGGCCAGCCCTAAGAAGCTGAAGGGAAAGGGCGGAGGGGGGTTCTCTCTCTGCCCCCGACAGCCCCGAGCTGGGTCGGTCCCTCAGACCTGGCCAGGGGCAGCCCATCCCCCGGCGCCCTTCCCCGGGGCATCCAAGGGCAGGCTCGGCGCCAGCCCCACCCCGCTCGCCACTGCCCGACCATCGTCCTCCCTCGGGGGTCCTGGGCAGGACAGGGACCCGGCTGTGGGAGGCCTCCAGATCTCAGGCCTGGCACACCGTTTACCAGGCTGCTTCCTCCTCTGACGGGGGCCCAGCACACGCCCCAGGAGACTTGGCAGCCGCCCCCAGGGCTCTATCCTCTGCAACTCGTCCCCTTGGAAGGGGCCTGGCCCAGGTGCCAGGTTCGGCTGGTCGGCCAGCCTCCTTTGGAGAAAGCAGGCAAGCCGAGCCAGGCTTGCAGTGGCCCTGGCGTGACACCTGCCACCTCAGGCAGAGGGCCTCCCGCGTGCCCTCCATGGCGGGTTTCTCCCCGGAGCCGTGGCCTGGGCACTAGGAAGGCCGGGCCTCCCCGACTCCCGGGAGGAGGGGCTAGCCCACTTGCGCCCTGGCCCCCAAACCCTCTGGTGCCATCTGCCTGTCTCGGCACTTCTGACTCCACAGAGCCTTTCCTACATCTGGGCTGCCTGCCGTGGCAAAGTGCAGGCGTGGGGTGAGGCCATGGCTTTGTCTTTCCAGGAAAAAATGAGCCCCTGGCCGAAGCAGCAGGCCCAGGCAGAGCCTTGAGCTTGAAGCCCAGTAGGTCTGTGGCCCTCAGGGCCAGAGCCATGCTTTCAAGGCAGGGAAGCGGCCTGCAAGCTGAGTGGGAGTGGGGGAGGGGAGGGAGACAGCTGAAGCCGAGTCCAGAAGGGCGGCGATGGAAGAGCTGCAGCTGGGTCAGAGCCTGGAGGGAGGGCGGGGCCTTCACTGAGGACCCCCCCCCCCCCCCGAGACCAGCCCTAGGCCCCGGCGGTCGCGCATGCGCCCTTGGCCTGTGCGGTGTGTGGGGGCTTGAACCCAAGCCCGCAGGGCTCCCGGAGCGGCCAGAGAAAGAAGGGCCCATGGAGAGGTAGGCGAGGTGGGCAGGGGGCGCCACCTTACTCTCCTCAGCTCCCTGAGGGAGAGAGAGAGAGACAGAGACAGAGAGAGAGATCCCTGACCTCTGAGTCTCTGCCTCCACCGCTGGCTGGTGCCAACTCACGCGCCATCCCACTTCCAGCCATCACCCCCACGCCTGCCCCGGGGCCAGCCCCACCACAGAGAGGCCGGTTGGTTCCTGCTCACCTCTGTGCCGTCCCTTCCCGACCTGACCCCAGTGCAGGGGATAAGCTTCAGACAAGTCTTTCCATGTCCCTCTGCATGACAATAGACTTCCTCCCCTCTCCCATTCCACAGGCCCACCCACCCGGGACATCCACCTTTGTCATTAGCTCAGGAGAGGATGCAAGATGAGAATCTCTGCTATTGTGTGGGGAGACTCAGTTTCCCGGGTTTCCCCCATGGACACATGTTCTTCAGCTGGGTCTGATTTTCTCCAGACAAGCTGTCTTGGGAAGGATTTGGCCAGCCCTAAGAAGCTGAAGGGAAAGGGCGGAGGGGGGTTCTCTCTCTGCCCCCGACAGCCCCGAGCTGGGTCGGTCCCTCAGACCTGGCCAGGGGCAGCCCATCCCCCGGCGCCCTTCCCCCGGGGCATCCAAGGGCAGGCTCGGCGCCAGCCCCACCCCGCTCGCCACTGCCCGACCATCGTCCTCCCTCGGGGGGCCTGGGCAGGACAGGGACCCGGCTGTGGGAGGCCTCCAGATCTCAGGCCTGGCACACCGTTTACCAGGCTGCTTCCTCCTCTGACGGGGGCCCAGCACACGCCCCAGGAGACTTGGCAGCCGCCCCCAGGGCTCTATCCTCTGCAACTCGTCCCCTTGGAAGGGGCCTGGCCCAGGTGCCAGGTTCGGCTGCTCGGCCAGCCTCCTTTGGAGAAAGCAGGCAAGCCGAGCCAGGCTTGCAGTGGCCCTGGCGTGACACCTGCCACCTCAGGCAGAGGGCCTCCCGCGTGCCCTCCATGGCGGGTTTCTCCCCGGAGCCGTGGCCTGGGCACTAGGAAGGCCGGGCCTCCCCGACTCCCGGGAGGAGGGGCTAGCCCACTTGCGCCCTGGCCCCCAAACCCTCTGGTGCCATCTGCCTGTCTCGGCACTTCTGACTCCACAGAGCCTTTCCTACATCTGGGCTGCCTGCCGTGGCAAAGTGCAGGCGTGGGGTGAGGCCATGGCTTTGTCTTTCCAGGAAAAAATGAGCCCCTGGCCGAAGCAGCAGGCCCAGGCAGAGCCTTGAGCTTGAAGCCCAGTAGGTCTGTGGCCCTCAGGGCCAGAGCCATGCTTTCAAGGCAGGGAAGCGGCCTGCAAGCTGAGTGGGAGTGGGGAGGGGAGGGAGACAGCTGAAGCCGAGTCCAGAAGGGCGGCGATGAAGAGCTGCAGCTGGGTCAGAGCCTGGAGGGGAGGGCGGGGCCTTCACTGAGGACCCCCCCCCCCCCCCCGAGACCAGCCCTAGGCCCCGGCGGTCGCGCATGCGCCCTTGGCCTGTGCGGTGTGTGGGGGCTTGAACCCAAGCCCGCAGGGCTCCCGGAGCGGCCAGAGAAAGAAGGGCCCATGGAGAGGTAGGCGAGGTGGGCAGGGGGCGCCACCTTACTCTCCTCAGCTCCCTGAGGGAGAGAGAGAGAGACAGAGACAGAGAGAGAGATCCCTGACCTCTGAGTCTCTGCCTCCACCGCTGGCTGGTGCCAACTCACGCGCCATCCCACTTCCAGCCATCACCCCCACGCCTGCCCCGGGGCCAGCCCCACCACAGAGAGGCCGGTTGGTTCCTGCTCACCTCTGTGCCGTCCCTTCCCGACCTGACCCCAGTGCAGGGGATAAGCTTCAGACAAGTCTTTCCATGTCCCTCTGCATGACAATAGAACTTCCTCCCCTCTCCCATTCCACAGGCCCACCCACCCGGGACATCCACCTTTGTCATTAGCTCAGGAGAGGATGCAAGATGAGAATCTCTGCTATTGTGTGGGGAGACTCAGTTTCCCGGGTTTCCCCATGGACACATGTTCTTCAGCTGGGTCTGATTTTCTCCAGACAAGCTGTCTTGGGAAGGATTTGGCCAGCCCTAAGAAGCTGAAGGGAAAGGGCGGAGGGGGGTTCTCTCTCTGCCCCCGACAGCCCCGAGCTGGGTCGGTCCCTCAGACCTGGCCAGGGGCAGCCCATCCCCCGGCGCCCTTCCCCGGGGCATCCAAGGGCAGGCTCGGCGCCAGCCCCACCCCGCTCGCCACTGCCCGACCATCGTCCTCCCTCGGGGGGCCTGGGCAGGACAGGGACCCGGGTGTGGGAGGCCTCCAGATCTCAGGCCTGGCACACCGTTTACCAGCTGCTTCCTCCTCTGACGGGGGCCCAGCACACGCCCCAGGAGACTTGGCAGCCGCCCCCAGGGCTCTATCCTCTGCAACTCGTCCCCTTGGAAGGGGCCTGGCCCAGGTGCCAGGTTTCGGCTGCTCGGCCAGCCTCCTTTGGAGAAAGCAGGCAAGCCGAGCCAGGCGTGCAGTGGCCCTGGCGTGACACCTGCCACCTCAGGGCAGAGGGGCCTCCCGCGTGCCCTCCATGGCGGGGTTTCTCCCCGGAGCCGTGGCCTGGGCACTAGGAAGGCCGGGCCTCCCCGACTCCCGGGAGGAGGGGCTAGCCCACTTGCGCCCTGGCCCCCAAACCCTCTGGTTGCCATCTGCCTGTCTCGGCACTTCTGACTCCACAGAGCCTTTCCTACATCTGGGCTGCCTGCCGTGGCAAAGTGCAGGCGTGGGGTGAGGCCATGGCTTTGTCTTTCCAGAAAAAATGAGCCCCTGCCGAAGCAGCAGGCCCAGGCAGAGCCTTGAGCTTGAAGCCCAGTAGGGTCTGTGGCCCTCAGGGCCAGAGCCATGCTTTCAAGGCAGGGAAGCGGCTGCAAGCTGAGTGGGAGTGGGGGAGGGGAGGGAGACAGCTGAAGCCGAGTCCCAGAAGGGCGGCGATGGAAGAGCTGCAGCTGGGTCGAGAGCCTGGAGGGAGGGCGGGGCCTTCACTGAGGACCCCCCCCCCCCCCCCCCGAGACCAGGCCCTAAGGCCCCGGCGGTCGCGCATGCGCCCTTGGCCTGTGCGGTGTGTGGGGGCTTGAACCCAAGCCCGCAGGGCTCCCGGAGCGGCCAGAGAAAGAAGGGCCCATGGAGAGTAGGCGAGGTGGGCAGGGGGCGCCACCCTTACTCTCCTCAGCTCCCTGAGGGAGAGAGAGAGAGACAGAGACAGAGAGAGAGATCCCTGACCTCTGAGTCTCTGCCTCCACCGCTGGCTGGTGCCAACTCACGCGCCATCCCACTTCCAGCCATCACCCCCACGCCTGCCCCGGGGCCAGCCCCACCACAGAGAGGCCGGTTTGGTTCCTGCTCACCTCTGTGCCGTCCCTTCCCGACCTGAACCCAGTGCAGGGGATTAAGCTTCAGACAAGTCTTTCCATGTCCCTCTGCATGACAATAGA
>NW_026690998.1:0-28639 GCF_020826845.1 Diceros bicornis minor | reverse complement strand
TCCAAGGGGACGAGTTCCAGAGGCTAGAGCCCTGGGGGCGGCTGCCAAGTCTCCTGGGGCGTGTGCTGGGCCCCCGTCAGAGGAGGAAGCAGCCTGGTAAACGGGTGTGCCAGGCCTGAGATCTGGAGGCCTCCCACAGCCGGGTCCCTGTCCTGCCCAGGCCCCCCGAGGGAGGACGATGGTCGGGCAGTGGCGATGGTCGGGCAGTGGCGAGCGGGGTGGGGCTGGCGCCGAGCCTGCCCTTGGATGCCCCGGGGAAGGGCGCCGGGGGATGGGCTGCCCCTGGCCAGGTCTGAGGGACCGACCCAGCTCGGGGCTGTCGGGGGCAGAGAGAGAAGCCCCCTCCGCCCTTTCCCTTCAGGTTCTTAGGGCTGGCCAAATCCTTCCCAAGACAGCTTGTCTGGAGAAAATCAGACCCAGCTGAAGAACATGTGTCCATGGGGGAAACCCGGGAAACTGAGTCTCCCCACACAATAGCAGAGATTCTCATCTTGCATCCTCTCCTGAGCTAATGACAAAGGTGGATGTCCCGGGTGGGTGGGCCTGTGGAATGGGAGAGGGGAGGAAGTCTATTGTCATGCAGAGGGACATGGAAAGACTTGTCTGAAGCTTATCCCCTGCACTGGGGTCAGGTCGGGAAGGGACGGCACAGAGGTGAGCAGGAACCAACCGGCCTCTCTGTGGTGGGGCTGGCCCCGGGGCAGGCATGGGGGTGATGGCTGGAAGTGGGATGGCGCGTGATTTGGCACCAGCCAGCGGTGGAGGCAGAGACTCAGAGGTCAGGGATCTCTCTCTGTCTCTGTCTCTGTCTCTCTCCCTCTGGGAGCTGAAGAGAGTAAGGTGGCGCCCCCCTGCCCACCTCGCCTACCTCTCCATGGGCCCTTCTTTCTCTGGCCGCTCCGGGAGCCCTGCGGGCTTGTGTTCAAGCCCCCACACACCGCACAGGCTAAGGGCGCATGCGCGACCGCCGGGGCCTAGGGCTGGCCTGGGGGGGGGGTGGGGGGGTCCTCAGTGAAGGCCCCGCCCTCCCTCCAGGCTCTGACCCAGCTGCAGCTCTTCCATCGCCGCCCTTCTGGACTCGGCTTCAGCTGTCTCCCTCCCCTCCCCCACTCCCACTCAGCTTGCAGGCCGCTTCCCTGCCTTGAAAGCATGGCTCTGGCCCTGAGGGCCACAGACCTACTGGGCTTCAAGCTCAAGACTCTGCCTGGGCCTGCTGCTTCGGCCAGGGGCTCATTTTTTCCTGGAAAGACAAAGCCATGGCCTCACCCCACGCCTGCACTTTGCCACGGCAGGCAGCCCAGATGTAGGAAAGGCTGTGTGGAGTCAGAAGTGCCGAGACAGGCAGATGGCACCAGAGGGTTTGGGGGCCAGGGCGCAACTGGGCTAGCCCCTCCTCCCGGGAGTCGGGGAGGCCCGGCCTTCCTAGTGCCCAGGCCACGGCTCCGGGGAGAAACCCGCCATGGAGGGCACGCGGGAGGCCCTCTGCCTGAGGTGGCAGGTGTCACGCCAGGGCCACTGCAAGCCTGGCTCGGCTTGCCTGCTTTCTCCAAAGGAGGCTGGCCGACCAGCCGAACCTGGCACCTGGGCCAGGCCCCTTCCAAGGGGGACGAGTTCCAGAGGATAGAGCCCTGGGGGCGGCTGCCAAGTCTCCTGGGGGCGTGTGCTGGGCCCCCGTCAGAGGAGGAAGCAGCCTGGTAAACGGTGTGCCAGGCCTGAGATCTGGAGGCCTCCCACACCCGGGTCCCTGTCCTGCCCAGGCCCCCCGAGGGAGGACGATGGTCGGGCAGTGGCGATGGTCGGGCAGTGGCGAGCGGGGTGGGGCTGGCGCCGAGCCTGCCCTTGGATGCCCCGGGGAAGGGCGCCGGGGGATGGGCTGCCCCTGGCCAGGTCTGAGGGACCGACCCAGCTCGGGGCTGTCGGGGGCAGAGAGAGAAGCCCCCTCCGCCCTTTCCCTTCAGGTTCTTAGGGCTGGCCAAATCCTTCCCAAGACAGCTTGTCTGGAGAAAATCAGACCCAGCTGAAGAACATGTGTCCATGGGGGAAACCCGGGAAACTGAGTCTCCCCACACAATAGCAGAGATTCTCATCTTGCATCCTCTCCTGAGCTAATGACAAAGGTGGATGTCCCGGGTGGGTGGGCCTGTGGAATGGGAGAGGGGAGGAAGTCTATTGTCATGCAGAGGGACATGGAAAGACTTGTCTGAAGCTTATCCCCTGCACTGGGGTCAGGTCGGGAAGGGACGGCACAGAGGTGAGCAGGAACCAACTGGCCTCTCTGTGGTGGGGCTGGCCCCGGGGCAGGCATGGGGGTGATAGCTGGAAGTGGGATGGCGCGTGATTTGGCACCAGCCAGCGGTGGAGGCAGAGACTCAGAGGTCAGGGATCTCTCTCTCTGTCTCTGTCTCTGTCTCTCTCCCTCCGGGAGCTGAGGAGAGTAAGGTGGCGCCCCCTGCCCACCTCGCCTACCTCTCCATGGGCCCTTCTTTCTCTGGCCGCTCCGGGAGCCCTGCGGGCTTGTGTTCAAGCCCCCACACACCGCACAGGCCAAGGGCGCATGCGCGACCGCCGGGGCCTAGGGCTGGCCTGGGGGGGGGGTGGGGGGGTCCTCAGTGAAGGCCCCGCCCTCCCTCCAGGCTCTGACCCAGCTGCAGCTCTTCCATCGCCGCCCTTCTGGACTCGGCTTCAGCTGTCTCCCTCCCCTCCCCCACTCCCACTCAGCTTGCAGGCCGCTTCCCTGCCTTGAAAGCATGGCTCTGGCCCTGAGGGCCACAGACCTACTGGGCTTCAAGCTCAAGACTCTGCCTGGGCCTGCTGCTTCGGCCAGGGGCTCATTTTTTCCTGGAAAGACAAAGCCATGGCCTCACCCCACGCCTGCACTTTGCCACGGCAGGCAGCCCAGATGTAGGAAAGGCTGTGTGGAGTCAGAAGTGCCGAGACAGGCAGATGGCACCAGAGGGTTTGGGGGCCAGGGCGCAACTGGGCTAGCCCCTCCTCCCGGGAGTCGGGGAGGCCCGGCCTTCCTAGTGCCCAGGCCACGGCTCCGGGGAGAAACCCGCCATGGAGGGCACGCGGGAGGCCCTCTGCCTGAGGTGGCAGGTGTCACGCCAGGGCCACTGCAAGCCTGGCTCGGCTTGCCTGCTTTCTCCAAAGGAGGCTGGCCGACCAGCCGAACCTGGCACCTGGGCCAGGCCCCTTCCAAGGGGACGAGTTCCAGAGGATAGAGCCCTGGGGGCGGCTGCCAAGTCTCCTGGGGCGTGTGCTGGGCCCCCGTCAGAGGAGGAAGCAGCCTGGTAAACGGTGTGCCAGGCCTGAGATCTGGAGGCCTCCCACACCCGGGTCCCTGTCCTGCCCAGGCCCCCCGAGGGAGGACGATGGTCGGGCAGTGGCGATGGTCGGGCAGTGGCGAGCGGGGTGGGGCTGGCGCCGAGCCTGCCCTTGGATGCCCCGGGGAAGGGCGCCGGGGGATGGGCTGCCCCTGGCCAGGTCTGAGGGACCGACCCAGCTCGGGGCTGTCGGGGGCAGAGAGAGAAGCCCCCTCCGCCCTTTCCCTTCAGGTTCTTAGGGCTGGCCAAATCCTTCCCAAGACAGCTTGTCTGGAGAAAATCAGACCCAGCTGAAGAACATGTGTCCATGGGGGAAACCCGGGAAACTGAGTCTCCCCACACAATAGCAGAGATTCTCATCTTGCATCCTCTCCTGAGCTAATGACAAAGGTGGATGTCCCGGGTGGGTGGGCCTGTGGAATGGGAGAGGGGAGGAAGTCTATTGTCATGCAGAGGGACATGGAAAGACTTGTCTGAAGCTTATCCCCTGCACTGGGGTCAGGTCGGGAAGGGACGGCACAGAGGTGAGCAGGAACCAACTGGCCTCTCTGTGGTGGGGCTGGCCCCGGGGCAGGCATGGGGGTGATAGCTGGAAGTGGGATGGCGCGTGATTTGGCACCAGCCAGCGGTGGAGGCAGAGACTCAGAGGTCAGGGATCTCTCTCTCTGTCTCTGTCTCTGTCTCTCTCCCTCCGGGAGCTGAGGAGAGTAAGGTGGCGCCCCCTGCCCACCTCGCCTACCTCTCCATGGGCCCTTCTTTCTCTGGCCGCTCCGGGAGCCCTGCGGGCTTGTGTTCAAGCCCCCACACACCGCACAGGCCAAGGGCGCATGCGCGACCGCCGGGGCCTAGGGCTGGCCTGGGGGGGGGTGGGGGGGTCCTCAGTGAAGGCCCCGCCCTCCCTCCAGGCTCTGACCCAGCTGCAGCTCTTCCATCGCCGCCCTTCTGGACTCGGCTTCAGCTGTCTCCCTCCCCTCCCCCACTCCCACTCAGCTTGCAGGCCGCTTCCCTGCCTTGAAAGCATGGCTCTGGCCCTGAGGGCCACAGACCTACTGGGCTTCAAGCTCAAGACTCTGCCTGGGCCTGCTGCTTCGGCCAGGGGCTCATTTTTTCCTGGAAAGACAAAGCCATGGCCTCACCCCACGCCTGCACTTTGCCACGGCAGGCAGCCCAGATGTAGGAAAGGCTGTGTGGAGTCAGAAGTGCCGAGACAGGCAGATGGCACCAGAGGGTTTGGGGGCCAGGGCGCAACTGGGCTAGCCCCTCCTCCCGGGAGTCGGGGAGGCCCGGCCTTCCTAGTGCCCAGGCCACGGCTCCGGGGAGAAACCCGCCATGGAGGGCACGCGGGAGGCCCTCTGCCTGAGGTGGCAGGTGTCACGCCAGGGCCACTGCAAGCCTGGCTCGGCTTGCCTGCTTTCTCCAAAGGAGGCTGGCCGACCAGCCGAACCTGGCACCTGGGCCAGGCCCCTTCCAAGGGGACGAGTTCCAGAGGCTAGAGCCCTGGGGGCGGCTGCCAAGTCTCCTGGGGCGTGTGCTGGGCCCCCGTCAGAGGAGGAAGCAGCCTGGTAAACGGTGTGCCAGGCCTGAGATCTGGAGGCCTCCCACAGCCGGGTCCCTGTCCTGCCCAGGCCCCCCGAGGGAGGACGATGGTCGGGCAGTGGCGAGCGGGGTGGGGCTGGCGCCGAGCCTGCCCTTGGATGCCCCGGGGAAGGGCGCCGGGGGATGTGCTGCCCCTGGCCAGGTCTGAGGGACCGACCCAGCTCGGGGCTGTCGGGGGCAGAGAGAGAACCCCCCTCCGCCCTTTCCCTTCAGGTTCTTAGGGCTGGCCAAATCCTTCCCAGGACAGCTTGTCTGGAAAAAATCAGACCCAGCTGAAGAACATGTGTCCATGGGGGAAACCCGGGAAACTGAGTCTCCCCACACAATAGCAGAGATTCTCATCTTGCATCCTCTCCTGAGCTAATGACAAAGGTGGATGTCCCGGGTGGGCCTGTGGAATGGGAGAGGGGAGGAAGTCTATTGTCATGCAGAGGGACATGGAAAGACTTGTCTGAAGCTTATCCCGTGCACTGGGGTCAGGTCGGGAAGGGACGGCACAGAGGTGAGCAGGAACCAACCGGCCTCTCTGTGGTGGGGCTGGCCCCGGGGCAGGCGTGGGGGTGATGGCTGGAAGTGGGATGGCGCGTGAGTTGGCACCAGCCAGCGGTGGAGGCAGAGACTCAGAGGTCAGGGATCTCTCTCTCTGTCTCTGTCTCTGTCTCTCTCCCTCAGGGAGCTGAGGAGAGTAAGGTGGCGCCCCCTGCCCACCTCGCCTACCTCTCCATGGGCCCTTCTTTCTCTGGCCGCTCCGGGAGCCCTGCGGGCTTGGGTTCAACCCCCCACACACCGCACAGGCCAAGGGCGCATGCGCGACCGCCGGGGCCTAGGGCTGGCCTCGGGGGGGGGGGGGTCCTCAGTGAAGGCCCCGCCCTCCCTCCAGGCTCTGACCCAGCTGCAGCTCTTCCATCGCCGCCCTTCTGGACTCGGCTTCAGCTGTCTCCCTCCCCTCCCCCACTCCCACTCAGCTTGCAGGCCGCTTCCCTGCCTTGAAAGCATGGCTCTGGCCCTGAGGGCCACAGACCTACTGGGCTTCAAGCTCAAGACTCTGCCTGGGCCTGCTGCTTCGGCCAGGGGCTCATTTTTTCCTGGAAAGACAAAGCCATGGCCTCACCCCACGCCTGCACTTTGCCACGGCAGGCAGCCCAGAGGTAGGAAAGGCTGTGTGGAGTCAGAAGTGCCGAGACAGGCAGATGGCACCAGAGGGTTTGGGGGCCAGGGCGCAACTGGGCTAGCCCCTCCTCCCGGGAGTCGGGGAGGCCCGGCCTTCCTAGTGCCCAGGCCACGGCTCCGGGGAGAAACCCGCCATGGAGGGCACGCGGGAGGCCCTCTGCCTGAGGTGGCAGGTGTCACGCCAGGGCCACTGCAAGCCTGGCTCGGCTTGCCTGCTTTCTCCAAAGGAGGCTGGCCGACCAGCCGAACCTGGCACCTGGGCCAGGCCCCTTCCAAGGGGACGAGTTCCAGAGGCTAGAGCCCTGGGGGCGGCTGCCAAGTCTCCTGGGGCGTGTGCTGGGCCCCCGTCAGAGGAGGAAGCAGCCTGGTAAACGGTGTGCCAGGCCTGAGATCTGGAGGCCTCCCACAGCCGGGTCCCTGTCCTGCCCAGGCCCCCCGAGGGAGGACGATGGTCGGGCAGTGGCGATGGTCGGGCAGTGGCGAGCGGGGTGGGGCTGGCGCCGAGCCTGCCCTTGGATGCCCCGGGGAAGGGCGCCGGGGGATGGGCTGCCCCTGGCCAGGTCTGAGGGACCGACCCAGCTCGGGGCTGTCGGGGGCAGAGAGAGAACCCCCCTCCGCCCTTTCCCTTCAGGTTCTTAGGGCTGGCCAAATCCTTCCCAAGACAGCTTGTCTGGAGAAAATCAGACCCAGCTGAAGAACATGTGTCCATGGGGGAAACCCGGGAAACTGAGTCTCCCCACACAATAGCAGAGATTCTCATCTTGCATCCTCTCCTGAGCTAATGACAAAGGTGGATGTCCCGGGTGGGTGGGCCTGTGGAATGGGAGAGGGGAGGAAGTCTATTGTCATGCAGAGGGACATGGAAAGACTTGTCTGAAGCTTATCCCCTGCACTGGGGTCAGGTCGGGAAGGGACGGCACAGAGGTGAGCAGGAACCAACCGGCCTCTCTGTGGTGGGGCTGGCCCCGGGGCAGGCATGGGGGTGATGGCTGGAAGTGGGATGGCGCGTGATTTGGCACCAGCCAGCGGTGGAGGCAGAGACTCAGAGGTCAGGGATCTCTCTCTCTGTCTCTGTCTCTGTCTCTCTCCCTCCGGGAGCTGAAGAGAGTAAGGTGGCGCCCCCTGCCCACCTCGCCTACCTCTCCATGGGCCCTTCTTTCTCTGGCCGCTCCGGGAGCCCTGCGGGCTTGTGTTCAAGCCCCCACAACCGCACAGGCCAAGGGCGCATGCGCGACCGCCGGGGCCTAGGGCTGGCTTGGGGGGGGTGGGGGGGTCCTCAGTGAAGGCCCCGCCCTCCCTCCAGGCTCTGACCCAGCTGCAGCTCTTCCATCGCCGCCCTTCTGGACTCGGCTTCAGCTGTCTCCCTCCCCTCCCCCACTCCCACTCAGCTTGCAGGCCGCTTCCCTGCCTTGAAAGCATGGCTCTGGCCCTGAGGGCCACAGACCTACTGGGCTTCAAGCTCAAGACTCTGCCTGGGCCTGCTGCTTCGGCCAGGGGCTCATTTTTTCCTGGAAAGACAAAGCCATGGCCTCACCCCACGCCTGCACTTTGCCACGGCAGGCAGCCCAGATGTAGGAAAGGCTGTGTGGAGTCAGAAGTGCCGAGACAGGCAGATGGCACCAGAGGGTTTGGGGGCCAGGGCGCAACTGGGCTAGCCCCTCCTCCCGGGAGTCGGGGAGGCCCGGCCTTCCTAGTGCCCAGGCCACGGCTCCGGGGAGAAACCCGCCATGGAGGGCACGCGGGAGGCCCTCTGCCTGAGGTGGCAGGTGTCACGCCAGGGCCACTGCAAGCCTGGCTCGGCTTGCCTGCTTTCTCCAAAGGAGGCTGGCCGACCAGCCGAACCTGGCACCTGGGCCAGGCCCCTTCCAAGGGGACGAGTTCCAGAGGCTAGAGCCCTGGGGGCGGCTGCCAAGTCTCCTGGGGCGTGTGCTGGGCCCCCGTCAGAGGAGGAAGCAGCCTGGTAAACGGTGTGCCAGGCCTGAGATCTGGAGGCCTCCCACAGCCGGGTCCCTGTCCTGCCCAGGCCCCCCGAGGGAGGACGATGGTCGGGCAGTGGCGAGCGGGGTGGGGCTGGCGCCGAGCCTGCCCTTGGATGCCCCGGGGAAGGGCGCCGGGGGATGGGCTGCCCCTGGCCAGGTCTGAGGGACCGACCCAGCTCGGGGCTGTCGGGGGCAGAGAGAGAACCCCCCTCCGCCCTTTCCCTTCAGGTTCTTAGGGCTGGCCAAATTCTTCCCAAGACAGCTTGTCTGGAGAAAATCAGACCCAGCTGAAGAACATGTGTCCATGGGGGAAACCCGGGAAACTGAGTCTCCCCACACAATAGCAGAGATTCTCATCTTGCATCCTCTCCTGAGCTAATGACAAAGGTGGATGTCCCGGGTGGGCCTGTGGAATGGGAGAGGGGAGGAAGTCTATTGTCATGCAGAGGGACATGGAAAGACTTGTCTGAAGCTTATCCCGTGCACTGGGGTCAGGTCGGGAAGGGACGGCACAGAGGTGAGCAGGAACCAACCGGCCTGTCTGTGGTGGGGCTGGCCCCGGGGCAGGCGTGGGGGTGATGGCTGGAAGTGGGATGGCGCGTGAGTTGGCACCAGCCAGCGGTGGAGGCAGAGACTCAGAGGTCAGGGATCTCTCTCTCTGTCTCTGTCACTGTCTCTCTCCCTCAGGGAGCTGAGGAGAGCAAGGTGGCGCCCCCTGCCCACCTCGCCTACCTCTCCATGGGCCCTTCTTTCTCTGGCCGCTCCGGGAGCCCTGCGGGCTTGGGTTCAAGCCCCCACACACCGCACAGGCCAAGGGCGCATGCGCGACCGCCGGGGCCTAGGGCTGGCCTGGGGGGGGTGGGGGGGTCCTCAGTGAAGGCCCCGCCCTCCCTCCAGGCTCTGACCCAGCTGCAGCTCTTCCATCGCCGCCCTTCTGGACTCGGCTTCAGCTGTCTCCCTCCCCTCCCCCACTCCCACTCAGCTTGCAGGCCGCTTCCCTGCCTTGAAAGCATGGCTCTGGCCCTGAGGGCCACAGACCTACTGGGCTTCAAGCTCAAGACTCTGCCTGGGCCTGCTGCTTCGGCCAGGGGCTCATTTTTTCCTGGAAAGACAAAGCCATGGCCTCACCCCACGCCTGCACTTTGCCACGGCAGGCAGCCCAGATGTAGGAAAGGCTGTGTGGAGTCAGAAGTGCCGAGACAGGCAGATGGCACCAGAGGGTTTGGGGGCCAGGGCGCAACTGGGCTAGCCCCTCCTCCCGGGAGTCGGGGAGGCCCGGCCTTCCTAGTGCCCAGGCCACGGCTCCGGGGAGAAACCCGCCATGGAGGGCACGCGGGAGGCCCTCTGCCTGAGGTGGCAGGTGTCACGCCAGGGCCACTGCAAGCCTGGCTCGGCTTGCCTGCTTTCTCCAAAGGAGGCTGGCCGACCAGCCGAACCTGGCACCTGGGCCAGGCCCCTTCCAAGGGGACGAGTTCCAGAGGATAGAGCCCTGGGGGCGGCTGCCAAGTCTCCTGGGGCGTGTGCTGGGCCCCCGTCAGAGGAGGAAGCAGCCTGGTAAACGGTGTGCCAGGCCTGAGATCTGGAGGCCTCCCACAGCCGGGTCCCTGTCCTGCCCAGGCCCCCCGAGGGAGGACGATGGTCGGGCAGTGGCGATGGTCGGGCAGTGGCGAGCGGGGTGGGGCTGGCGCCGAGCCTGCCCTTGGATGCCCCGGGGAAGGGCGCCGGGGGATGGGCTGCCCCTGGCCAGGTCTGAGGGACCGACCCAGCTCGGGGCTGTCGGGGGCAGAGAGAGAAGCCCCCTCCGCCCTTTCCCTTCAGGTTCTTAGGGCTGGCCAAATCCTTCCCAAGACAGCTTGTCTGGAGAAAATCAGACCCAGCTGAAGAACATGTGTCCATGGGGGAAACCCGGGAAACTGAGTCTCCCCACACAATAGCAGAGATTCTCATCTTGCATCCTCTCCTGAGCTAATGACAAAGGTGGATGTCCCGGGTGGGTGGGCCTGTGGAATGGGAGAGGGGAGGAAGTCTATTGTCATGCAGAGGGACATGGAAAGACTTGTCTGAAGCTTATCCCCTGCACTGGGGTCAGGTCGGGAAGGGACGGCACAGAGGTGAGCAGGAACCAACTGGCCTCTCTGTGGTGGGGCTGGCCCCGGGGCAGGCATGGGGGTGATAGCTGGAAGTGGGATGGCGCGTGATTTGGCACCAGCCAGCGGTGGAGGCAGAGACTCAGAGGTCAGGGATCTCTCTCTCTGTCTCTGTCTCTGTCTCTCTCCCTCCGGGAGCTGAGGAGAGTAAGGTGGCGCCCCCTGCCCACCTCGCCTACCTCTCCATGGGCCCTTCTTTCTCTGGCCGCTCCGGGAGCCCTGCGGGCTTGTGTTCAAGCCCCCACACACCGCACAGGCCAAGGGCGCATGCGCGACCGCCGGGGCCTAGGGCTGGCCTGGGGGGGGGTGGGGGGGTCCTCAGTGAAGGCCCCGCCCTCCCTCCAGGCTCTGACCCAGCTGCAGCTCTTCCATCGCCGCCCTTCTGGACTCGGCTTCAGCTGTCTCCCTCCCCTCCCCCACTCCCACTCAGCTTGCAGGCCGCTTCCCTGCCTTGAAAGCATGGCTCTGGCCCTGAGGGCCACAGACCTACTGGGCTTCAAGCTCAAGACTCTGCCTGGGCCTGCTGCTTCGGCCAGGGGCTCATTTTTTCCTGGAAAGACAAAGCCATGGCCTCACCCCACGCCTGCACTTTGCCACGGCAGGCAGCCCAGATGTAGGAAAGGCTGTGTGGAGTCAGAAGTGCCGAGACAGGCAGATGGCACCAGAGGGTTTGGGGGCCAGGGCGCAACTGGGCTAGCCCCTCCTCCCGGGAGTCGGGGAGGCCCGGCCTTCCTAGTGCCCAGGCCACGGCTCCGGGGAGAAACCCGCCATGGAGGGCACGCGGGAGGCCCTCTGCCTGAGGTGGCAGGTGTCACGCCAGGGCCACTGCAAGCCTGGCTCGGCTTGCCTGCTTTCTCCAAAGGAGGCTGGCCGACCAGCCGAACCTGGCACCTGGGCCAGGCCCCTTCCAAGGGGACGAGTTCCAGAGGATAGAGCCCTGGGGGCGGCTGCCAAGTCTCCTGGGGCGTGTGCTGGGCCCCCGTCAGAGGAGGAAGCAGCCTGGTAAACGGTGTGCCAGGCCTGAGATCTGGAGGCCTCCCACAGCCGGGTCCCTGTCCTGCCCAGGCCCCCCGAGGGAGGACGATGGTCGGGCAGTGGCGATGGTCGGGCAGTGGCGAGCGGGGTGGGGCTGGCGCCGAGCCTGCCCTTGGATGCCCCGGGGAAGGGCGCCGGGGGATGGGCTGCCCCTGGCCAGGTCTGAGGGACCGACCCAGCTCGGGGCTGTCGGGGGCAGAGAGAGAAGCCCCCTCCGCCCTTTCCCTTCAGGTTCTTAGGGCTGGCCAAATCCTTCCCAAGACAGCTTGTCTGGAGAAAATCAGACCCAGCTGAAGAACATGTGTCCATGGGGGAAACCCGGGAAACTGAGTCTCCCCACACAATAGCAGAGATTCTCATCTTGCATCCTCTCCTGAGCTAATGACAAAGGTGGATGTCCCGGGTGGGTGGGCCTGTGGAATGGGAGAGGGGAGGAAGTCTATTGTCATGCAGAGGGACATGGAAAGACTTGTCTGAAGCTTATCCCCTGCACTGGGGTCAGGTCGGGAACGGACGGCACAGAGGTGAGCAGGAACCAACCGGCCTCTCTGTGGTGGGGCTGGCCCCGGGGCAGGCATGGGGGTGATGGCTGGAAGTGGGATGGCGCGTGATTTGGCACCAGCCAGCGGTGGAGGCAGAGACTCAGAGGTCAGGGATCTCTCTCTCTGTCTCTGTCTCTGTCTCTCTCCCTCTGGGAGCTGAAGAGAGTAAGGTGGCGCCCCCTGCCCACCTCGCCTACCTCTCCATGGGCCCTTCTTTCTCTGGCCGCTCCGGGAGCCCTGCGGGCTTGTGTTCAAGCCCCCACACACCGCACAGGCTAAGGGCGCATGCGCGACCGCCGGGGCCTAGGGCTGGCCTGGGGGGGGGTGGGGGGGTCCTCAGTGAAGGCCCCGCCCTCCCTCCAGGCTCTGACCCAGCTGCAGCTCTTCCATCGCCGCCCTTCTGGACTCAGCTTCAGCTGTCTCCCTCCCCTCCCCCACTCCCACTCAGCTTGCAGGCCGCTTCCCTGCCTTGAAAGCATGGCTCTGGCCCTGAGGGCCACAGACCTACTGGGCTTCAAGCTCAAGACTCTGCCTGGGCCTGCTGCTTCGGCCAGGGGCTCATTTTTTCCTGGAAAGACAAAGCCATGGCCTCACCCCACGCCTGCACTTTGCCACGGCAGGCAGCCCAGATGTAGGAAAGGCTGTGTGGAGTCAGAAGTGCCGAGACAGGCAGATGGCACCAGAGGGTTTGGGGGCCAGGGCGCAACTGGGCTAGCCCCTCCTCCCGGGAGTCGGGGAGGCCCGGCCTTCCTAGTGCCCAGGCCACGGCTCCGGGGAGAAACCCGCCATGGAGGGCACGCGGGAGGCCCTCTGCCTGAGGTGGCAGGTGTCACGCCAGGGCCACTGCAAGCCTGGCTCGGCTTGCCTGCTTTCTCCAAAGGAGGCTGGCCGACCAGCCGAACCTGGCACCTGGGCCAGGCCCCTTCCAAGGGGACGAGTTCCAGAGGATAGAGCCCTGGGGGCGGCTGCCAAGTCTCCTGGGGCGTGTGCTGGGCCCCCGTCAGAGGAGGAAGCAGCCTGGTAAACGGTGTGCCAGGCCTGAGATCTGGAGGCCTCCCACAGCCGGGTCCCTGTCCTGCCCAGGCCCCCCGAGGGAGGACGATGGTCGGGCAGTGGCGATGGTCGGGCAGTGGCGAGCGGGGTGGGGCTGGCGCCGAGCCTGCCCTTGGATGCCCCGGGGAAGGGCGCCGGGGGATGGGCTGCCCCTGGCCAGGTCTGAGGGACCGACCCAGCTCGGGGCTGTCGGGGGCAGAGAGAGAAGCCCCCTCCGCCCTTTCCCTTCAGGTTCTTAGGGCTGGCCAAATCCTTCCCAAGACAGCTTGTCTGGAGAAAATCAGACCCAGCTGAAGAACATGTGTCCATGGGGGAAACCCGGGAAACTGAGTCTCCCCACACAATAGCAGAGATTCTCATCTTGCATCCTCTCCTGAGCTAATGACAAAGGTGGATGTCCCGGGTGGGTGGGCCTGTGGAATGGGAGAGGGGAGGAAGTCTATTGTCATGCAGAGGGACATGGAAAGACTTGTCTGAAGCTTATCCCCTGCACTGGGGTCAGGTCGGGAAGGGACGGCACAGAGGTGAGCAGGAACCAACTGGCCTCTCTGTGGTGGGGCTGGCCCCGGGGCAGGCATGGGGGTGATAGCTGGAAGTGGGATGGCGCGTGATTTGGCACCAGCCAGCGGTGGAGGCAGAGACTCAGAGGTCAGGGATCTCTCTCTCTGTCTCTGTCTCTGTCTCTCTCCCTCCGGGAGCTGAGGAGAGTAAGGTGGCGCCCCCTGCCCACCTCGCCTACCTCTCCATGGGCCCTTCTTTCTCTGGCCGCTCCGGGAGCCCTGCGGGCTTGTGTTCAAGCCCCCACACACCGCACAGGCCAAGGGCGCATGCGCGACCGCCGGGGCCTAGGGCTGGCCTGGGGGGGGGTGGGGGGGTCCTCAGTGAAGGCCCCGCCCTCCCTCCAGGCTCTGACCCAGCTGCAGCTCTTCCATCGCCGCCCTTCTGGACTCGGCTTCAGCTGTCTCCCTCCCCTCCCCCACTCCCACTCAGCTTGCAGGCCGCTTCCCTGCCTTGAAAGCATGGCTCTGGCCCTGAGGGCCACAGACCTACTGGGCTTCAAGCTCAAGACTCTGCCTGGGCCTGCTGCTTCGGCCAGGGGCTCATTTTTTCCTGGAAAGACAAAGCCATGGCCTCACCCCACGCCTGCACTTTGCCACGGCAGGCAGCCCAGATGTAGGAAAGGCTGTGTGGAGTCAGAAGTGCCGAGACAGGCAGATGGCACCAGAGGGTTTGGGGGCCAGGGCGCAACTGGGCTAGCCCCTCCTCCCGGGAGTCGGGGAGGCCCGGCCTTCCTAGTGCCCAGGCCACGGCTCCGGGGAGAAACCCGCCATGGAGGGCACGCGGGAGGCCCTCTGCCTGAGGTGGCAGGTGTCACGCCAGGGCCACTGCAAGCCTGGCTCGGCTTGCCTGCTTTCTCCAAAGGAGGCTGGCCGACCAGCCGAACCTGGCACCTGGGCCAGGCCCCTTCCAAGGGGACGAGTTCCAGAGGATAGAGCCCTGGGGGCGGCTGCCAAGTCTCCTGGGGCGTGTGCTGGGCCCCCGTCAGAGGAGGAAGCAGCCTGGTAAACGGTGTGCCAGGCCTGAGATCTGGAGGCCTCCCACAGCCGGGTCCCTGTCCTGCCCAGGCCCCCCGAGGGAGGACGATGGTCGGGCAGTGGCGATGGTCGGGCAGTGGCGAGCGGGGTGGGGCTGGCGCCGAGCCTGCCCTTGGATGCCCCGGGGAAGGGCGCCGGGGGATGGGCTGCCCCTGGCCAGGTCTGAGGGACCGACCCAGCTCGGGGCTGTCGGGGGCAGAGAGAGAAGCCCCCTCCGCCCTTTCCCTTCAGGTTCTTAGGGCTGGCCAAATCCTTCCCAAGACAGCTTGTCTGGAGAAAATCAGACCCAGCTGAAGAACATGTGTCCATGGGGGAAACCCGGGAAACTGAGTCTCCCCACACAATAGCAGAGATTCTCATCTTGCATCCTCTCCTGAGCTAATGACAAAGGTGGATGTCCCGGGTGGGTGGGCCTGTGGAATGGGAGAGGGGAGGAAGTCTATTGTCATGCAGAGGGACATGGAAAGACTTGTCTGAAGCTTATCCCCTGCACTGGGGTCAGGTCGGGAAGGGACGGCACAGAGGTGAGCAGGAACCAACTGGCCTCTCTGTGGTGGGGCTGGCCCCGGGGCAGGCATGGGGGTGATGGCTGGAAGTGGGATGGCGCGTGATTTGGCACCAGCCAGCGGTGGAGGCAGAGACTCAGAGGTCAGGGATCTCTCTCTCTGTCTCTGTCTCTGTCTCTCTCCCTCCGGGAGCTGAGGAGAGTAAGGTGGCGCCCCCTGCCCACCTCGCCTACCTCTCCATGGGCCCTTCTTTCTCTGGCCGCTCCGGGAGCCCTGCGGGCTTGTGTTCAAGCCCCCACACACCGCACAGGCCAAGGGCGCATGCGCGACCGCCGGGGCCTAGGGCTGGCCTGGGGGGGGGTGGGGGGGTCCTCAGTGAAGGCCCCGCCCTCCCTCCAGGCTCTGACCCAGCTGCAGCTCTTCCATCGCCGCCCTTCTGGACTCGGCTTCAGCTGTCTCCCTCCCCTCCCCCACTCCCACTCAGCTTGCAGGCCGCTTCCCTGCCTTGAAAGCATGGCTCTGGCCCTGAGGGCCACAGACCTACTGGGCTTCAAGCTCAAGACTCTGCCTGGGCCTGCTGCTTCGGCCAGGGGCTCATTTTTTCCTGGAAAGACAAAGCCATGGCCTCACCCCACGCCTGCACTTTGCCACGGCAGGCAGCCCAGATGTAGGAAAGGCTGTGTGGAGTCAGAAGTGCCGAGACAGGCAGATGGCACCAGAGGGTTTGGGGGCCAGGGCGCAACTGGGCTAGCCCCTCCTCCCGGGAGTCGGGGAGGCCCGGCCTTCCTAGTGCCCAGGCCACGGCTCCGGGGAGAAACCCGCCATGGAGGGCACGCGGGAGGCCCTCTGCCTGAGGTGGCAGGTGTCACGCCAGGGCCACTGCAAGCCTGGCTCGGCTTGCCTGCTTTCTCCAAAGGAGGCTGGCCGACCAGCCGAACCTGGCACCTGGGCCAGGCCCCTTCCAAGGGGACGAGTTCCAGAGGATAGAGCCCTGGGGGCGGCTGCCAAGTCTCCTGGGGCGTGTGCTGGGCCCCCGTCAGAGGAGGAAGCAGCCTGGTAAACGCTGTGCCAGGCCTGAGATCTGGAGGCCTCCCACAGCCGGGTCCCTGTCCTGCCCAGGCCCCCCGAGGGAGGACGATGGTCGGGCAGTGGCGATGGTCGGGCAGTGGCGAGCGGGGTGGGGCTGGCGCCGAGCCTGCCCTTGGATGCCCCGGGGAAGGGCGCCGGGGGATGGGCTGCCCCTGGCCAGGTCTGAGGGACCGACCCAGCTCGGGGCTGTCGGGGGCAGAGAGAGAAGCCCCCTCCGCCCTTTCCCTTCAGGTTCTTAGGGCTGGCCAAATCCTTCCCAAGACAGCTTGTCTGGAGAAAATCAGACCCAGCTGAAGAACATGTGTCCATGGGGGAAACCCGGGAAACTGAGTCTCCCCACACAATAGCAGAGATTCTCATCTTGCATCCTCTCCTGAGCTAATGACAAAGGTGGATGTCCCGGGTGGGTGGGCCTGTGGAATGGGAGAGGGGAGGAAGTCTATTGTCATGCAGAGGGACATGGAAAGACTTGTCTGAAGCTTATCCCCTGCACTGGGGTCAGGTCGGGAAGGGACGGCACAGAGGTGAGCAGGAACCAACTGGCCTCTCTGTGGTGGGGCTGGCCCCGGGGCAGGCATGGGGGTGATAGCTGGAAGTGGGATGGCGCGTGATTTGGCACCAGCCAGCGGTGGAGGCAGAGACTCAGAGGTCAGGGATCTCTCTCTCTGTCTCTGTCTCTGTCTCTCTCCCTCCGGGAGCTGAGGAGAGTAAGGTGGCGCCCCCTGCCCACCTCGCCTACCTCTCCATGGGCCCTTCTTTCTCTGGCCGCTCCGGGAGCCCTGCGGGCTTGTGTTCAAGCCCCCACACACCGCACAGGCCAAGGGCGCATGCGCGACCGCCGGGGCCTAGGGCTGGCCTGGGGGGGGGTGGGGGGGTCCTCAGTGAAGGCCCCGCCCTCCCTCCAGGCTCTGACCCAGCTGCAGCTCTTCCATCGCCGCCCTTCTGGACTCGGCTTCAGCTGTCTCCCTCCCCTCCCCCACTCCCACTCAGCTTGCAGGCCGCTTCCCTGCCTTGAAAGCATGGCTCTGGCCCTGAGGGCCACAGACCTACTGGGCTTCAAGCTCAAGACTCTGCCTGGGCCTGCTGCTTCGGCCAGGGGCTCATTTTTTCCTGGAAAGACAAAGCCATGGCCTCACCCCACGCCTGCACTTTGCCACGGCAGGCAGCCCAGATGTAGGAAAGGCTGTGTGGAGTCAGAAGTGCCGAGACAGGCAGATGGCACCAGAGGGTTTGGGGGCCAGGGCGCAACTGGGCTAGCCCCTCCTCCCGGGAGTCGGGGAGGCCCGGCCTTCCTAGTGCCCAGGCCACGGCTCCGGGGAGAAACCCGCCATGGAGGGCACGCGGGAGGCCCTCTGCCTGAGGTGGCAGGTGTCACGCCAGGGCCACTGCAAGCCTGGCTCGGCTTGCCTGCTTTCTCCAAAGGAGGCTGGCCGACCAGCCGAACCTGGCACCTGGGCCAGGCCCCTTCCAAGGGGACGAGTTCCAGAGGCTAGAGCCCTGGGGGCGGCTGCCAAGTCTCCTGGGGCGTGTGCTGGGCCCCCGTCAGAGGAGGAAGCAGCCTGGTAAACGGTGTGCCAGGCCTGAGATCTGGAGGCCTCCCACAGCCGGGTCCCTGTCCTGCCCAGGCCCCCCGAGGGAGGACGATGGTCGGGCAGTGGCGATGGTCGGGCAGTGGCGAGCGGGGTGGGGCTGGCGCCGAGCCTGCCCTTGGATGCCCCGGGGAAGGGCGCCGGGGGATGGGCTGCCCCTGGCCAGGTCTGAGGGACCGACCCAGCTCGGGGCTGTCGGGGGCAGAGAGAGAAGCCCCCTCCGCCCTTTCCCTTCAGGTTCTTAGGGCTGGCCAAATCCTTCCCAAGACAGCTTGTCTGGAGAAAATCAGACCCAGCTGAAGAACATGTGTCCATGGGGGAAACCCGGGAAACTGAGTCTCCCCACACAATAGCAGAGATTCTCATCTTGCATCCTCTCCTGAGCTAATGACAAAGGTGGATGTCCCGGGTGGGTGGGCCTGTGGAATGGGAGAGGGGAGGAAGTCTATTGTCATGCAGAGGGACATGGAAAGACTTGTCTGAAGCTTATCCCCTGCACTGGGGTCAGGTCGGGAAGGGACGGCACAGAGGTGAGCAGGAACCAACCGGCCTCTCTGTGGTGGGGCTGGCCCCGGGGCAGGCATGGGGGTGATGGCTGGAAGTGGGATGGCGCGTGATTTGGCACCAGCCAGCGGTGGAGGCAGAGACTCAGAGGTCAGGGATCTCTCTCTCTGTCTCTGTCTCTGTCTCT
Organism: Diceros bicornis minor; assembly: GCF_020826845.1. Lineage (NCBI taxonomy): Eukaryota > Metazoa > Chordata > Mammalia > Perissodactyla > Rhinocerotidae > Diceros > Diceros bicornis. Next base: position 10,324 of record NW_026690998.1, on the reverse strand, counting down.
CTCCCTCTGGGAGCTGAAGAGAGTAAGGTGGCGCCCCCTGCCCACCTCGCCTACCTCTCCATGGGCCCTTCTTTCTCTGGCCGCTCCGGGAGCCCTGCGGGCTTGTGTTCAAGCCCCCACACACCGCACAGGCTAAGGGCGCATGCGCGACCGCCGGGGCCTAGGGCTGGCCTGGGGGGGGGTGGGGGGGTCCTCAGTGAAGGCCCCGCCCTCCCTCCAGGCTCTGACCCAGCTGCAGCTCTTCCATCGCCGCCCTTCTGGACTCGGCTTCAGCTGTCTCCCTCCCCTCCCCCACTCCCACTCAGCTTGCAGGCCGCTTCCCTGCCTTGAAAGCATGGCTCTGGCCCTGAGGGCCACAGACCTACTGGGCTTCAAGCTCAAGACTCTGCCTGGGCCTGCTGCTTCGGCCAGGGGCTCATTTTTTCCTGGAAAGACAAAGCCATGGCCTCACCCCACGCCTGCACTTTGCCACGGCAGGCAGCCCAGATGTAGGAAAGGCTGTGTGGAGTCAGAAGTGCCGAGACAGGCAGATGGCACCAGAGGGTTTGGGGGCCAGGGCGCAACTGGGCTAGCCCCTCCTCCCGGGAGTCGGGGAGGCCCGGCCTTCCTAGTGCCCAGGCCACGGCTCCGGGGAGAAACCCGCCATGGAGGGCACGCGGGAGGCCCTCTGCCTGAGGTGGCAGGTGTCACGCCAGGGCCACTGCAAGCCTGGCTCGGCTTGCCTGCTTTCTCCAAAGGAGGCTGGCCGACCAGCCGAACCTGGCACCTGGGCCAGGCCCCTTCCAAGGGGACGAGTTCCAGAGGATAGAGCCCTGGGGGCGGCTGCCAAGTCTCCTGGGGCGTGTGCTGGGCCCCCGTCAGAGGAGGAAGCAGCCTGGTAAACGCTGTGCCAGGCCTGAGATCTGGAGGCCTCCCACAGCCGGGTCCCTGTCCTGCCCAGGCCCCCCGAGGGAGGACGATGGTCGGGCAGTGGCGATGGTCGGGCAGTGGCGAGCGGGGTGGGGCTGGCGCCGAGCCTGCCCTTGGATGCCCCGGGGAAGGGCGCCGGGGGATGGGCTGCCCCTGGCCAGGTCTGAGGGACCGACCCAGCTCGGGGCTGTCGGGGGCAGAGAGAGAAGCCCCCTCCGCCCTTTCCCTTCAGGTTCTTAGGGCTGGCCAAATCCTTCCCAAGACAGCTTGTCTGGAGAAAATCAGACCCAGCTGAAGAACATGTGTCCATGGGGGAAACCCGGGAAACTGAGTCTCCCCACACAATAGCAGAGATTCTCATCTTGCATCCTCTCCTGAGCTAATGACAAAGGTGGATGTCCCGGGTGGGTGGGCCTGTGGAATGGGAGAGGGGAGGAAGTCTATTGTCATGCAGAGGGACATGGAAAGACTTGTCTGAAGCTTATCCCCTGCACTGGGGTCAGGTCGGGAAGGGACGGCACAGAGGTGAGCAGGAACCAACTGGCCTCTCTGTGGTGGGGCTGGCCCCGGGGCAGGCATGGGGGTGATAGCTGGAAGTGGGATGGCGCGTGATTTGGCACCAGCCAGCGGTGGAGGCAGAGACTCAGAGGTCAGGGATCTCTCTCTCTGTCTCTGTCTCTGTCTCTCTCCCTCCGGGAGCTGAGGAGAGTAAGGTGGCGCCCCCTGCCCACCTCGCCTACCTCTCCATGGGCCCTTCTTTCTCTGGCCGCTCCGGGAGCCCTGCGGGCTTGTGTTCAAGCCCCCACACACCGCACAGGCCAAGGGCGCATGCGCGACCGCCGGGGCCTAGGGCTGGCCTGGGGGGGGGGTGGGGGGGTCCTCAGTGAAGGCCCCGCCCTCCCTCCAGGCTCTGACCCAGCTGCAGCTCTTCCATCGCCGCCCTTCTGGACTCGGCTTCAGCTGTCTCCCTCCCCTCCCCCACTCCCACTCAGCTTGCAGGCCGCTTCCCTGCCTTGAAAGCATGGCTCTGGCCCTGAGGGCCACAGACCTACTGGGCTTCAAGCTCAAGACTCTGCCTGGGCCTGCTGCTTCGGCCAGGGGCTCATTTTTTCCTGGAAAGACAAAGCCATGGCCTCACCCCACGCCTGCACTTTGCCACGGCAGGCAGCCCAGATGTAGGAAAGGCTGTGTGGAGTCAGAAATGCCGAGACAGGCAGATGGCACCAGAGGGTTTGGGGGCCAGGGCGCAACTGGGCTAGCCCCTCCTCCCGGGAGTCGGGGAGGCCCGGCCTTCCTAGTGCCCAGGCCACGGCTCCGGGGAGAAACCCGCCATGGAGGGCACGCGGGAGGCCCTCTGCCTGAGGTGGCAGGTGTCACGCCAGGGCCACTGCAAGCCTGGCTCGGCTTGCCTGCTTTCTCCAAAGGAGGCTGGCCGACCAGCCGAACCTGGCACCTGGGCCAGGCCCCTTCCAAGGGGACGAGTTCCAGAGGCTAGAGCCCTGGGGGCGGCTGCCAAGTCTCCTGGGGCGTGTGCTGGGCCCCCGTCAGAGGAGGAAGCAGCCTGGTAAACGGTGTGCCAGGCCTGAGATCTGGAGGCCTCCCACAGCCGGGTCCCTGTCCTGCCCAGGCCCCCCGAGGGAGGACGATGGTCGGGCAGTGGCGATGGTCGGGCAGTGGCGAGCGGGGTGGGGCTGGCGCCGAGCCTGCCCTTGGATGCCCCGGGGAAGGGCGCCGGGGGATGGGCTGCCCCTGGCCAGGTCTGAGGGACCGACCCAGCTCGGGGCTGTCGGGGGCAGAGAGAGAAGCCCCCTCCGCCCTTTCCCTTCAGGTTCTTAGGGCTGGCCAAATCCTTCCCAAGACAGCTTGTCTGGAGAAAATCAGACCCAGCTGAAGAACATGTGTCCATGGGGGAAACCCGGGAAACTGAGTCTCCCCACACAATAGCAGAGATTCTCATCTTGCATCCTCTCCTGAGCTAATGACAAAGGTGGATGTCCCGGGTGGGTGGGCCTGTGGAATGGGAGAGGGGAGGAAGTCTATTGTCATGCAGAGGGACATGGAAAGACTTGTCTGAAGCTTATCCCCTGCACTGGGGTCAGGTCGGGAAGGGACGGCACAGAGGTGAGCAGGAACCAACCGGCCTCTCTGTGGTGGGGCTGGCCCCGGGGCAGGCATGGGGGTGATGGCTGGAAGTGGGATGGCGCGTGATTTGGCACCAGCCAGCGGTGGAGGCAGAGACTCAGAGGTCAGGGATCTCTCTCTCTGTCTCTGTCTCTGTCTCTCTCCCTCTGGGAGCTGAAGAGAGTAAGGTGGCGCCCCCTGCCCACCTCGCCTACCTCTCCATGGGCCCTTCTTTCTCTGGCCGCTCCGGGAGCCCTGCGGGCTTGTGTTCAAGCCCCCACACACCGCACAGGCTAAGGGCGCATGCGCGACCGCCGGGGCCTAGGGCTGGCCTGGGGGGGGGTGGGGGGGTCCTCAGTGAAGGCCCCGCCCTCCCTCCAGGCTCTGACCCAGCTGCAGCTCTTCCATCGCCGCCCTTCTGGACTCGGCTTCAGCTGTCTCCCTCCCCTCCCCCACTCCCACTCAGCTTGCAGGCCGCTTCCCTGCCTTGAAAGCATGGCTCTGGCCCTGAGGGCCACAGACCTACTGGGCTTCAAGCTCAAGACTCTGCCTGGGCCTGCTGCTTCGGCCAGGGGCTCATTTTTTCCTGGAAAGACAAAGCCATGGCCTCACCCCACGCCTGCACTTTGCCACGGCAGGCAGCCCAGATGTAGGAAAGGCTGTGTGGAGTCAGAAGTGCCGAGACAGGCAGATGGCACCAGAGGGTTTGGGGGCCAGGGCGCAACTGGGCTAGCCCCTCCTCCCGGGAGTCGGGGAGGCCCGGCCTTCCTAGTGCCCAGGCCACGGCTCCGGGGAGAAACCCGCCATGGAGGGCACGCGGGAGGCCCTCTGCCTGAGGTGGCAGGTGTCACGCCAGGGCCACTGCAAGCCTGGCTCGGCTTGCCTGCTTTCTCCAAAGGAGGCTGGCCGACCAGCCGAACCTGGCACCTGGGCCAGGCCCCTTCCAAGGGGACGAGTTCCAGAGTCTAGAGCCCTGGGGGCGGCTGCCAAGTCTCCTGGGGCGTGTGCTGGGCCCCCGTCAGAGGAGGAAGCAGCCTGGTAAACGATGTGCCAGGCCTGAGATCTGGAGGCCTCCCACAGCCGGGTCCCTGTCCTGCCCAGGCCCCCCGAGGGAGGACGATGGTCGGGCAGTGGCGAGCGGGGTGGGGCTGGCGCCGAGCCTGCCCTTGGATGCACCGGGGAAGGGCGCCGGGGGATGTGCTGCCCCTGGCCAGGTCTGAGGACCGACCCAGCTCGGGGGCTGTCGGGGGCAGAGAGAGAACCCCCTCCGCCCTTTCCCTTCAGGTTCTTAGGGCTGGCCAAATCCTTCCCAGGACAGCTTGTCTGGAAAAAATCAGACCCAGCTGAAGAACATGTGTCCATGGGGGAAACCCGGGAAACTGAGTCTCCCCACACAATAGCAGAGATTCTCATCTTGCATCCTCTCCTGAGCTAATGACAAAGGTGGATGTCCCGGGTGGGCCTGTGGAATGGGAGAGGGGAGGAAGTCTATTGTCATGCAGAGGGACATGGAAAGACTTGTCTGAAGCTTATCCCCTGCACTGGGGTCAGGTCGGGAAGGGACGGCACAGAGGTGAGCAGGAACCAACCGGCCTCTCTGTGGTGGGGCTGGCCCCGGGGCAGGCGTGGGGGTGATGGCTGGAAGTGGGATGGCGCGTGAGTTGGCACCAGCCAGCGGTGGAGGCAGAGACTCAGAGGTCAGGGATCTCTCTCTCTGTCTCTGTCTCTGTCTCTCTCCCTCAGGGAGCTGAGGAGAGTAAGGTGGCCGCCCCCTGCCCACCTCGCCTACCTCTCCATGGGCCCTTCTTTCTCTGGCCGCTCCGGGAGCCCTGCGGGCTTGGGTTCAACCCCCCACACACCGCACAGGCCAAGGGCGCATGCGCGACCGCCGGGGCCTAGGGCTGGCCTCGGGGGGGGGGGGGGTCCTCAGTGAAGGCCCCGCCCTCCCTCCAGGCTCTGACCCAGCTGCAGCTCTTCCATCGCCGCCCTTCTGGACTCGGCTTCAGCTGTCTCCCTCCCCTCCCCACTCCCACTCAGCTTGCAGGCCGCTTCCCTGCCTTGAAAGCATGGCTCTGGCCCTGAGGCCACAGACCTACTGGGCTTCAAGCTCAAGACTCTGCCTGGGCCTGCTGCTTCGGCCAGGGGCTCATTTTTTCCTGGAAAGACAAAGCCATGGCCTCACCCCACGCCTGCACTTTGCCACGGCAGGCAGCCAGAGGTAGGAAAGGCTGTGTGGAGTCAGAAGTGCCGAGACAGGCAGATGGCACCAGAGGGTTTGGGGGCCAGGCGCAACTGGGCTAGCCCCTCCTCCCGGGAGTCGGGGAGGCCCGGCCTTCCTAGTGCCCAGGCCACGGCTCCGGGGAGAAACCCGCCATGGAGGGCACGCGGGAGGCCCTCTGCCTGAGGTGGCAGGTGTCACGCCAGGGCCACTGCAAGCCTGGCTCGGCTTGCCTGCTTTCTCCAAAGGAGGCTGGCCGACCAGCCGAACCTGGCACCTGGGCCAGGCCCCTTCCAAGGGGACGAGTTCCAGAGGCTAGAGCCCTGGGGGCGGCTGCCAAGTCTCCTGGGGCGTGTGCTGGGCCCCGTCAGAGGAGGAAGCAGCCTGGTAAACGGTGTGCCAGGCCTGAGATCTGGAGGCCTCCCACACCCGGGTCCCTGTCCTGCCCAGGCCCCCCGAGGGAGGACGATGGTCGGGCAGTGGCGATGGTCGGGCAGTGGCGAGCGGGGTGGGGGCTGGCGCCGAGCCTGCCCTTGGATGCCCCGGGGAAGGGCGCCGGGGGATGGGCTGCCCCTGGCCAGGTCTGAGGGACCGACCCAGCTCGGGGCTGTCGGGGGCAGAGAGAGAACCCCCCTCCGCCCTTTCCCTTCAGGTTCTTAGGGCTGGCCAAATCCTTCCCAAGACAGCTTGTCTGGAGAAAATCAGACCCAGCTGAAGAACATGTGTCCATGGGGGAAACCCGGGAAACTGAGTCTCCCCACACAATAGCAGAGATTCTCATCTTGCATCCTCTCCTGAGCTAATGACAAAGGTGGATGTCCCGGGTGGGTGGGCCTGTGGAATGGGAGAGGGGAGGAAGTCTATTGTCATGCAGAGGGACATGGAAAGACTTGTCTGAAGCTTATCCCCTGCACTGGGGTCAGGTCGGGAAGGGACGGCACAGAGGTGAGCAGGAACCAACCGGCCTCTCTGTGGTGGGGCTGGCCCCGGGGCAGGCATGGGGGTGATGGCTGGAAGTGGGATGGCGCGTGATTTGGCACCAGCCAGCGGTGGAGGCAGAGACTCAGAGGTCAGGGATCTCTCTCTCTGTCCTCTGTCTCTGTCTCTCTCCCTCCGGGAGCTGAAGGAGAGTAAGGTGGCGCCCCCTGCCCACCTCGCCTACCTCTCCATGGGCCCTTCTTTCTCTGGCCGCTCTGGGAGCCCTGCGGGCTTGTGTTCAAGCCCCCACACACCGCACAGGCCAAGGGCGCATGCGCGACCGCCGGGGCCTAGGGCTGGCCTGGGGGGGGTGGGGGGGGTCCTCAGTGAAGGCCCCGCCCTCCCTCCAGGCTCTGACCCAGCTGCAGCTCTTCCATCGCCGCCCTTCTGGACTCGGCTTCAGCTGTCTCCCTCCCCTCCCCCACTCCCACTCAGCTTGCAGGCCGCTTCCCTGCCTTGAAAGCATGGCTCTGGCCCTGAGGGCCACAGACCTACTGGGCTTCAAGCTCAAGACTCTGCCTGGGCCTGCTGCTTCGGCCAGGGGCTCATTTTTTCCTGGAAAGACAAAGCCATGGCCTCACCCCACGCCTGCACTTTGCCACGGCAGGCAGCCCAGATGTAGGAAAGGCTGTGTGGAGTCAGAAGTGCCGAGACAGGCAGATGGCACCAGAGGGTTTGGGGGCCAGGGCGCAACTGGGCTAGCCCCTCCTCCCGGGAGTCGGGGAGGCCCGGCCTTCCTAGTGCCCAGGCCACGGCTCCGGGGAGAAACCCGCCATGGAGGGCACGCGGGAGGCCCTCTGCCTGAGGTGGCAGGTGTCACGCCAGGGCCACTGCAAGCCTGGCTCGGCTTGCCTGCTTTCTCCAAAGGAGGCTGGCCGACCAGCCGAACCTGGCACCTGGGCCAGGCCCCTTCCAAGGGGACGAGTCCAGAGGCTAGAGCCCTGGGGGCGGCTGCCAAGTCTCCTGGGGCGTGTGCTGGGCCCCCGTCAGAGGAGGAAGCAGCCTGGTAAACGGTGTGCCAGGCCTGAGATCTGGAGGCCTCCCACAGCCGGGTCCCTGTCCTGCCCAGGCCCCCCGAGGGAGGACGATGGTCGGGCAGTGGCGATGGTCGGGCAGTGGCGAGCGGGGTGGGGCTGGCGCCGAGCCTGCCCTTGGATGCCCCGGGGAAGGGCGCCGGGGGATGGGCTGCCCCTGGCCAGGTCTGAGGGACCGACCCAGCTCGGGGCTGTCGGGGGCAGAGAGAGAACCCCCCTCCGCCCTTTCCCTTCAGGTTCTTAGGGCTGGCCAAATCCTTCCCAGGACAGCTTGTCTGGAAAAAATCAGACCCAGCTGAAGAACATGTGTCCATGGGGGAAACCCGGGAAACTGAGTCTCCCCACACAATAGCAGAGATTCTCATCTTGCATCCTCTCCTGAGCTAATGACAAAGGTGGATGTCCCGGGTGGGCCTGTGGAATGGGAGAGGGGAGGAAGTCTATTGTCATGCAGAGGGACATGGAAAGACTTGTCTGAAGCTTATCCCCTGCACTGGGGTCAGGTCGGGAAGGGACGGCACAGAGGTGAGCAGGAACCAACCGGCCTCTCTGTGGTGGGGCTGGCCCCGGGGCAGGCATGGGGGTGATGGCTGGAAGTGGGATGGCGCGTGAGTTGGCACCAGCCAGCGGTGGAGGCAAAGACTCAGAGGTCAGGGATCTCTCTCTCTGTCTCTGTCTCTCTCTCTCTCCCTCAGGGAGCTCAGGAGAGTAAGGTGGCGCCCCCTGCCCACCTCGCCTACCTCTCCATGGGCCCTTCTTTCTCTGGCCGCTCCGGGAGCCCTGCGGGCTTGGGTTCAAGCCCCCACACACCGCACAGGCCAAGGGCGCATGCGCGACCGCCGGGGCCTAGGGCTGGCCTGGGGGGGGTGGGGGGGTCCTCAGTGAAGGCCCCGCCCTCCCTCCAGGCTCTGACCCAGCTGCAGCTCTTCCATCGCCGCCCTTCTGGACTCGGCTTCAGCTGTCTCCCTCCCCTCCCCCACTCCCCTCAGCTTGCAGGCCGCTTCCCTGCCTTGAAAGCATGGCTCTGGCCCTGAGGGCCACAGACCTACTGGGCTTCAAGCTCAAGACTCTGCCTGGGCCTGCTGCTTCGGCCAGGGGCTCATTTTTTCCTGGAAAGACAAAGCCATGGCCTCACCCCACGCCTGCACTTTGCCACGGCAGGCAGCCCAGATGTAGGAAAGGCTGTGTGGAGTCAGAAGTGCCGAGACAGGCAGATGGCACCAGAGGGTTTGGGGGCCAGGGCGCAACTGGGCTAGCCCCTCCTCCCGGGAGTCGGGGAGGCCCGGCCTTCCTAGTGCCCAGGCCACGGCTCCGGGGAGAAACCCGCCATGGAGGGCACGCGGGAGGCCCTCTGCCTGAGGTGGCAGGTGTCACGCCAGGGCCACTGCAAAGCCTGGCTCGGCTTGCCTGCTTTCTCCAAAGGAGGCTGGCCGACCAGCCGAACCTGGCACCTGGGCCAGGCCCCTTCCAAGGGGACGAGTTCCAGAGGATAGAGCCCTGGGGGCGGCTGCCAAGTCTCCTGGGGCGTGTGCTGGGCCCCCGTCAGAGGAGGAAGCAGCCTGGTAAACGGTGTGCCAGGCCTGAGATCTGGAGGCCTCCCACAGCCGGGTCCCTGTCCTGCCCAGGCCCCCCCGAGGGAGGACGATGGTCGGGCAGTGGCGATGGTCGGGCAGTGGCGAGCGGGGGTGGGGCTGGCGCCGAGCCTGCCCTTGGATGCCCCGGGGAAGGGCGCCGGGGGATGGGCTGCCCCTGGCCAGGTCTGAGGGACCGACCCAGCTCGGGGCTGTCGGGGGCAGAGAGAGAAGCCCCCTCCGCCCTTTCCCTTCAGGTTCTTAGGGCTGGCCAAATCCTTCCCAAGACAGCTTGTCTGGAGAAATCAGACCCAGCTGAAGAACATGTGTCCATGGGGGAAACCCGGGAAACTGAGTCTCCCCACACAATAGCAGAGATTCTCATCTTGCATCCTCTCCTGAGCTAATGACAAAGGTGGATGTCCCGGGTGGGTGGGCCTGTGGAATGGGAGAGGGGAGGAAGTCTATTGTCATGCAGAGGGACATGGAAAGACTTGTCTGAAGCTTATCCCCTGCACTGGGGTCAGGTCGGGAAGGGACGGCACAGAGGTGAGCAGGAACCAACCGGCCTCTCTGTGGTGGGGCTGGCCCCGGGCAGGCATGGGGGTGATGGCTGGAAGTGGGATGGCGCGTGATTTGGCACCAGCCAGCGGTGGAGGCAGAGACTCAGAGGTCAGGGATCTCTCTCTCTGTCTCTGTCTCTGTCTCTCTCCCTCTGGGAGCTGAAGAGAGTAAGGTGGCGCCCCCTGCCCACCTCGCCTACCTCTCCATGGGCCCTTCTTTCTCTGGCCGCTCCGGGAGCCCTGCGGGCTTGTGTTCAAGCCCCCACACACCGCACAGGCTAAGGGCGCATGCGCGACCGCCGGGGCCTAGGGCTGGCCTGGGGGGGGGTGGGGGGGTCCTCAGTGAAGGCCCCGCCCTCCCTCCAGGCTCTGACCCAGCTGCAGCTCTTCCATCGCCGCCCTTCTGGACTCGGCTTCAGCTGTCTCCCTCCCCTCCCCCACTCCCACTCAGCTTGCAGGGCCGCTTCCCTGCCTTGAAAGCATGGCTCTGGCCCTGAGGGCCACAGACCTACTGGGCTTCAAGCTCAAGACTCTGCCTGGGCCTGCTGCTTCGGCCAGGGGCTCATTTTTTGCCTGGAAAGACAAAGCCATGGCCTCACCCCACGCCTGCACTTTGCCACGGCAGGCAGCCCAGATGTAGGAAAGGCTGTGTGGAGTCAGAAGTGCCGAGACAGGCAGATGGCACCAGAGGGTTTGGGGCCAGGGCGCAACTGGGCTAGCCCCTCCTCCCGGGAGTCGGGGAGGCCCGCCTTCCTAGTGCCCAGGCCACGGCTCCGGGAGAAACCGCCATGGAGGCACGCGGGAGGCCCTCTGCCTGAGGTGGCAGGTGTCACGCCAGGGCCACTGCAAGCCTGGCTCGGCTTGCCTGCTTTCTCCAAAGGAGGCTGGCCGACCAGCCGAACCTGGCACCTGGGCCAGGCCCCTTCCAAG
>NW_026690997.1:0-28751 GCF_020826845.1 Diceros bicornis minor | reverse complement strand
TTCCACAGGCCCACCCGGGACATCCACCTTTGTCATTAGCTCAGGAGAGGATGCAAGATGAGAATCTCTGCTGTTTTGTGGGAGACTCAGTTTCCCCCATGGACACATGTTCTTCAGCTGGGTCTGATTTTCTCCAGACAAGCTGTCTTGGGAAGGATTTGGCCAGCCCTAAGAACCTGAAGGGAAAGGGCGGAGGGGGGTTCTCTCTCTGCCCCCGACAGCCCCGAGCTGGGTCGGTCCCTCAGACCCGGCCAGGGGCAGCCCATCCCCCGGCGCCCTTCCCCGGGGCATCCAAGGGCAGGCTCGGCGCCAGCCCCACCCCGCTCGCCACTGCCCGACCATCGTCCTCCCTCGGGGGGCCTGGGCAGGACAGGGACGCGGCTGTGGGAGGCCTCCAGATCTCAGGCCTGGCACACCGTTTACCAGGCTGCTTCCTCCTCTGACGGGGGCCCAGCACACGCCCCAGGAGACTTGGCAGCCGCCCCCAGGGCTCTATCCTCTGGAACTCGTCCCCTTGGAAGGGGCCTGGCCCAGGTGCCAGGTTCGGCTGGTCGGCCAGCCTCCTTTGGAGAAAGCAGGCAAGCCGAGCCAGGCTTGCAGTGGCCCTGGCGTGACACCTGCCACCTCTGGCAGAGGGCCTCCCGCGTGCCCTCCATGGCGGGTTTCTCCCCGGAGCCGTGGCCTGGGCACTAGGAAGGCCGGGCCTCCCCGACTCCCGGGAGGAGGGGCTAGCCCACTTGCACCCTGGCCCCCAAACCCTCTGGTGCCATCTGCCTGTCTCGGCATGTCTGACTCCACAGAGCCTTTGCTACATCTGGGCTGCCTGCCGTGGCAAAGTGCAGGCGTGGGGTGAGGCCATGGCTTTGTCTTTCCAGGAAAAAATGAGCCCCTGGCCGAAGCAGCAGGCCCAGGCAGAGCCTTGAGCTTGAAGCCCAGTAGGTCTGTGGCCCTCAGGGCCAGAGCAATGCTTTCAAGGCAGGGAAGCGGCCTGCAAGCTGAGTGGGAGTGGGGGAGGGGAGGGAGACAGCTGAAGCCGAGTCCAGAAGGGCGGCGATGGAAGAGCTGCAGCTGGGTCAGAGCCTGGAGGGAGGGCGGGGCCTTCACTGAGGACCCCGCCCCCCCCCGAGGCCAGCCCTAGGCCCCGGCGGTCGCGCATGCGGCCTTGGCCTGTGCGGTGTGTGGGGGGTTGAACCCAAGCCCGCAGGGCTCCCGGAGCGGCCAGAGAAAGAAGGGCCCATGGAGAGGTAGGCGAGGTGGGCAGGGGGCGCCACCTTACTCTCCTCAGCTCCCTGAGGGAGAGAGAGAGAGACAGAGACAGAGAGAGAGATCCCTGACCTCTGAGTCTCTGCCTCCACCGCTGGCTGGTGCCAACTCACGCGCCATCCCACTTCCAGCCATCACCCCCACGCCTGCCCCAGGGCCAGCCCCACCACAGAGAGGCCGGTTGGTTCCTGCTCACCTCTGTGCCGTCCCTTCCCGACCTGACCCCAGTGCAGGGGATAAGCTTCAGACAAGTCTTTCCATGTCCCTCTGCATGACAATAGACTTCCTCCCCTCTCCCATTCCACAGGCCCACCCGGGACATCCACCTTTGTCATTAGCTCAGGAGAGGATGCAAGATGAGAATCTCTGCTATTTTGTGGGGAGACTCAGTTTCCCCCATGGACACATGTTCTTCAGCTGGGTCTGATTTTCTCCAGACAAGCTGTCTTGGGAAGGATTTGGCCAGCCCTAAGAACCTGAAGGGAAAGGGCGGAGGGGGTTCTCTCTCTGCCCCCGACAGCCCCGAGCTGGGTCGGTCCCTCAGACCCGGCCAGGGGCAGCCCATCCCCCGGCGCCCTTCCCCGGGGCATCCAAGGGCAGGCTCGGCGCCAGCCCCACCCCGCTCGCCACTGCCCGACCATCGTCCTCCCTCGGGGGGCCTGGGCAGGACAGGGACGCGGCTGTGGGAGGCCTCCAGATCTCAGGCCTGGCACACCGTTTACCAGGCTGCTTCCTCCTCTGACGGGGGCCCAGCACACGCCCCAGGAGACTTGGCAGCCGCCCCCAGGGCTCTATCCTCTGGAACTCGTCCCCTTGGAAGGGGCCTGGCCCAGGTGCCAGGTTCGGCTGGTCGGCCAGCCTCCTTTGGAGAAAGCAGGCAAGCCGAGCCAGGCTTGCAGTGGCCCTGGCGTGACACCTGCCACCTCTGGCAGAGGGCCTCCCGCGTGCCCTCCATGGCGGGTTTCTCCCCGGAGCCGTGGCCTGGCACTAGGAAGGCCGGGCCTCCCCGACTCCCGGGAGGAGGGGCTAGCCCACTTGCGCCCTGGCCCCCAAACCCTCTGGTGCCATCTGCCTGTCTCGGCACTTCTGACTCCACAGAGCCTTTGCTACATCTGGGCTGCCTGCCGTGGCAAAGTGCAGGCGTGGGGTGAGGCCATGGCTTTGTCTTTCCAGGAAAAAATGAGCCCCTGGCCGAAGCAGCAGGCCCAGGCAGAGCCTTGAGCTTGAAGCCCAGTAGGTCTGTGGCCCTCAGGGCCAGAGCAATGCTTTCAAGGCAGGGAAGCGGCCTGCAAGCTGAGTGGGAGTGGGGGAGGGGAGGGAGACAGCTGAAGCCGAGTCCAGAAGGGCGGCGATGGAAGAGCTGCAGCTGGGTCAGAGCCTGGAGGGAGGGCGGGGCCTTCACTGAGGACCCCCCCCCCCCCGAGGCCAGCCCTAGGCCCCGGCGGTCGCGCATGCGCCCTTGGCCTGTGCGGTGTGTGGGAGGTTGAACCCAAGCCTGCAGGGCTCCCGGAGCGGCCAGAGAAAGAAGGGCCCATGGAGAGGTAGGCGAGGTGGGCAGGGGGCGCCACCTTACTCTCCTCAGCTCCCTGAGGGAGAGAGAGACAGAGACAGAGACAGAGAGAGAGATCCCTGACCTCTGAGTCTCTGCCTCCACCGCTGGCTGGTGCCAACTCACGCGCCATCCCACTTCCAGCCATCACCCCCACGCCTGCCCCGGGGCCAGCCCCACCACAGAGAGGCCGGTTGGTTCCTGCTCACCTCTGTGCCGTCCCTTCCCGACCTGACCCCAGTGCAGCGGATAAGCTTCAGACAAGTCTTTCCATGTCCCTCTGCATGACAATAGACTTCTCCCCTCTCCCATTCCACAGGCCCACCCGGGACATCCACCTTTGTCATTAGCTCAGGAGAGGATGCAAGATGAGAATCTCTGCTATTGTGTGGGGAGACTCAGTTTCCCGGGTTTCCCCCATGGACACATGTTCTTCAGCTGGGTCTGATTTTCTCCAGACAAGCTGTCTTGGGAAGGATTTGGCCAGCCCTAAGAACCTGAAGGGAAAGGGCGGAGGGGGGTTCTCTCTCTGCCCCCGACAGCCCCGAGCTGGGTCGGTCCCTCAGACGCGGCCAGGGGCAGCCCATCCCCCGGCGCCCTTCCCCGGGGCATCCAAGGGCAGGCTCGGCGCCAGCCCCACCCCGCTCGCCACTGCCCGACCATCGTCCTCCCTCGGGGGGCCTGGGCAGGACAGGGACGCGGCTGTGGGAGGCCTCCAGATCTCAGGCCTGGCACACCGTTTACCAGGCTGCTTCCTCCTCTGACGGGGGCCCAGCACACGCCCCAGGAGACTTGGCAGCCGCCCCCAGGGCTCTATCCTCTGGAACTCGTCCCCTTGGAAGGGGCCTGGCCCAGGTGCCAGGTTTGGCTGGTCCGCCAGCCTCCTTTGGAGAAAGCAGGCAAGCCGAGCCAGGCTTGCAGTGGCCCTGGCGTGACACCTGCCACCTCAGGCAGAGGGCCTCCCGCGTGCCCTCCATGGCGGGTTTCTCCCCGGAGCCGTGGCCTGGGCACTAGGAAGGCCGGGCCTCCCCGACTCCCGGGAGGAGGGGCTAGCCCACTTGCGCCCTGGCCCCCAAACCCTCTGGTGCCATCTGCCTGTCTCGGCACTTCTGACTCCACAGAGCCTTTCCTACATCTGGGCTGCCTGCCGTGGCAAAGTGCAGGCGTGGGGTGAGGCCATGGCTTTGTCTTTCCAGGAAAAAATGAGCCCCTGGCCGAAGCAGCAGGCCCAGGCAGAGCCTTGAGCTTGAAGCCCAGTAGGTCTGTGGCCCTCAGGGCCAGAGCAATGCTTTCAAGGCAGGGAAGCGGCCTGCAAGCTGAGTGGGAGTGGGGGAGGGGAGGGAGACAGCTGAAGCCGAGTCCAGAAGGGCGGCGATGGAAGAGCTGCAGCTGGGTCAGAGCCTGGAGGGAGGGCGGGGCCTTCACTGAGGACCCCCCCCCCCGAGGCCAGCCCTAGGCCCCGGCGGTCGCGCATGCGGCCTTGGCCTGTGCGGTGTGTGGGGGGTTGAACCCAAGCCCGCAGGGCTCCCGGAGCGGCCAGAGAAAGAAGGGCCCATGGAGAGGTAGGCGAGGTGGGCAGGGGGCGCCACCTTACTCTCCTCAGCTCCCTGAGGGAGAGAGAGACAGAGACAGAGACAGAGAGAGAGATCCCTGACCTCTGAGTCTCTGCCTCCACCGCTGGCTGGTGCCAACTCACGCGCCATCCCACTTCCAGCCATCACCCCCACGCCTGCCCCGGGGCCAGCCCCACCACAGAGAGGCCGGTTGGTTCCTGCTCACCTCTGTGCCGTCCCTTCCCGACCTGACCCCAGTGCAGGGGATAAGCTTCAGACAAGTCTTTCCATGTCCCTCTGCATGACAATAGACTTCCTCCCCTCTCCCATTCCACAGGCCCACCCTGGACATCCACCTTTGTCATTAGCTCAGGAGAGGATGCAAGATGAGAATCTCTGCTATTGTGTGGGGAGACTCAGTTTCCCGGGTTTCCCCCATGGACACATGTTCTTCAGCTGGGTCTGATTTTCTCCAGACAAGCTGTCTTGGGAAGGATTTGGCCAGCCCTAAGAACCTGAAGGGAAAGGGCGGAGGGGGGTTCTCTCTCTGCCCCCGACAGCCCCGAGCTGGGTCGGTCCCTCAGACGCGGCCAGGGGCAGCCCATCCCCCGGCGCCCTTCCCCGGGGCATCCAAGGGCAGGCTCGGCGCCAGCCCAACCCCGCTCGCCACTGCCCGACCATCGTCCTCCCTCGGGGGGCCTGGGCAGGACAGGGACCCGGCTGTGGGAGGCCTCCAGATCTCAGGCCTGGCACACCGTTTACCAGGCTGCTTCCTCCTCTGACGGGGGCCCAGCACACGCCCCAGGAGACTTGGCAGCCGCCCCCAGGGCTCTATCCTCTGGAACTCGTCCCCTTGGAAGGGGCCTGGCCCAGGTGCCAGGTTCGGCTGGTCGGCCAGCCTCCTTTGGAGAAAGCAGGCAAGCCGAGCCAGGCTTGCAGTGGCCCTGGCGTGACACCTGCCACCTCAGGCAGAGGGCCTCCCGCGTGTCCTCCATGGCGGGTTTCTCCCCGGAGCCGTGGCCTGAGCACTAGGAAGGCCGGGCCTCCCCGACTCCCGGGAGGAGGGTCTAGCCCACTTGCGCCCGGGCCCCCAAACCCTCTGGTGCCATCTGCCTGTCTCGGCACTTCTGACTCCACAGAGCCTTTCCTACATCTGGGCTGCCTGCCGTGGCAAAGTGCAGGCGTGGGGTGAGGCCATGGCTTTGTCTTTCCAGGAAAAAATGAGCCCCTGGCCGAAGCAGCAGGCCCAGGCAGAGCCTTGAGCTTGAAGCCCAGTATTTCTGTGGCCCTCAGGGCCAGAGCAATGCTTTCAAGGCAGGGAAGCGGCCTGCAAGCTGAGTGGGAGTGGGGGAGGGGAGGGAGACAGCTGACGCCAAGTCCAGAAGGGCGGCGATGGAAGAGCTGCAGCTGAGTCAGAGCCTGAAGGGAGGGCGGGGCTTTCACTGAGGACCCCCCCCCACCCCCGAGGCCAGCCCTAGGCCCCGGCGGTCGCGCATGCGGCCTTGGCCTGTGCGGTGTGTGGGGGGTTGAACCCAAGCCCGCAGGGCTCCCGGAGCGGCCAGAGAAAGAAGGGCCCATGGAGAGGTAGGCGAGGTGGGCAGGGGGCGCCACCTTACTCTCCTCAGCTCCCTGAGGGAGAGAGAGAGAGACAGAGACAGAGAGAGAGATCCCTGACCTCTGAGTCTCTGCCTCCACCGCTGGCTGGTGCCAACTCACGCGCCATCCCACTTCCAGCCATCACCCCCACGCCTGCCCCAGGGCCAGCCCCACCACAGAGAGGCCGGTTGGTTCCTGCTCACCTCTGTGCCGTCCCTTCCCGACCTGACCCCAGTGCAGGGGATAAGCTTCAGACAAGTCTTTCCATGTCCCTCTGCATGACAATAGACTTCCTCCCCTCTCCAATTCCACAGGCCCACCCGGGACATCCACCTTTGTCATTAGCTCAGGAGAGGATGCAAGATGAGAATCTCTGCTATTTTGTGGGGAGACTCAGTTTCCCCCATGGACACATGTTCTTCAGCTGGGTCTGATTTTCTCCAGACAAGCTGTCTTGGGAAGGATTTGGCCAGCCCTAAGAACCTGAAGGGAAAGGGCGGAGGGGGGTTCTCTCTCTGCCCCCGACAGCCCCGAGCTGGGTCGGTCCCTCAGACCCGGCCAGGGGCAGCCCATCCCCCGGCGCCCTTCCCCGGGGCATCCAAGGGCAGGCTCGGCGCCAGCCCCACCCCGCTCGCCACTGCCCGACCATCGTCCTCCCTCGGGGGGCCTGGGCAGGACAGGGACGCGGCTGTGGGAGGCCTCCAGATCTCAGGCCTGGCACACCGTTTACCAGGCTGCTTCCTCCTCTGACGGGGGCCCAGCACACGCCCCAGGAGACTTGGCAGCCGCCCCCAGGGCTCTATCCTCTGGAACTCGTCCCCTTGGAAGGGGCCTGGCCCAGGTGCCAGGTTCGGCTGGTCGGCCAGCCTCCTTTGGAGAAAGCAGGCAAGCCGAGCCAGGCTTGCAGTGGCCCTGGCGTGACACCTGCCACCTCAGGCAGAGGGCCTCCCGCGTGCCCTCCATGGCGGGTTTCTCCCCGGAGCCGTGGCCTGGGCACTAGGAAGGCCGGGCCTCCCCGCCTCCCGGGAGGAGGGGCTAGCCCACTTGCGCCCTGGCCCCCAAACCCTCTGGTGCCATCTGCCTGTCTCGGCACTTCTGACTCCACAGAGCCTTTCCTACATCTGGGCTGCCTGCCGTGGCAAAGTGCAGGCGTGGGCTGAGGCCATGGCTTTGTCTTTCCAGGAAAAAATGAGCCCCTGGCCGAAGCAGCAGGCCCAGGCAGAGCCTTGAGCTTGAAGCCCAGTAGGTCTGTGGCCCTCAGGGCCAGAGCAATGCTTTCAAGGCAGGGAAGCGGCCTGCAAGCTGAGTGGGAGTGGGGGAGGGGAGGGAGACAGCTGAAGCCGAGTCCAGAAGGGCGGCGATGGAAGAGCTGCAGCTGGGTCAGAGCCTGGAGGGAGGGCGGGGCCTTCACTGAGGACGCCCCCCCCCCCCCCGAGGCCAGCCCTAGGCCCCGGCGGTCGCGCATGCGGCCTTGGCCTGTGCGGTGTGTGGGGGGTTGAACCCAAGCCCGCAGGGCTCCCGGAGCGGCCAGAGAAAGAAGGGCCCATGGAGAGGTAGGCGAGGTGGGCAGGGGGCGCCACCTTACTCTCCTCAGCTCCCTGAGGGAGAGAGAGAGAGACAGAGACAGAGAGAGAGATCCCTGACCTCTGAGTCTCTGCCTCCACAGCTGGCTGGTGCCAACTCACGCGCCATCCCACTTCCAGCCATCACCCCCACGCCTGCCCCGGGGCCAGCCCCACCACAGAGAGGCCGGTTGGTTCCTGCTCACCTCTGTGCCGTCCCTTCCCGACCTGACCCCAGTGCAGGGGATAAGCTTCAGACAAGTCTTTCCATGTCCCTCTGCATGACAATAGACTTCCTCCCCTCTCTCATTCCACAGGCCCACCCGGGACATCCACCTTTGTCATTAGCTCAGGAGAGGATGCAAGATGAGAATCTCTGCTATTGTGTGGGGAGACTCAGTTTCCCGGGTTTCCCCCATGGACACATGTTCTTCAGCTGGGTCTGATTTTCTCCAGACAAGCTGTCTTGGGAAGGATTTGGCCAGCCCTAAGAACCTGAAGGGAAAGGGCGGAGGGGGGTTCTCTCTCTGCCCCCGACAGCCCCGAGCTGGGTCGGTCCCTCAGACCCGGCCAGGGGCAGCCCATCCCCCGGCGCCCTTCCCCGGGGCATCCAAGGGCAGGCTCGGCGCCAGCCCCACCCCGCTCGCCACTGCCCGACCATCGTCCTCCCTCGGGGGGCCTGGGCAGGACAGGGACCAGGCTGTGGGAGGCCTCCAGATATCAGGCCTGGCACACCGTTTACCAGGCTGCTTCCTCCTCTGACGGGGGCCCAGCACACGCCCCAGGAGACTTGGCAGCCGCCCCCAGGGCTCTATCCTCTGGAACTCGTCCCCTTGGAAGGGGCCTGGCCCAGGTGCCAGGTTCGGCTGGTCGGCCAGCCTCCTTTGGAGAAAGCAGGCAAGCCGAGCCAGGCTTGCAGTGGCCCTGGCGTGACACCTGCCACCTCAGGCAGAGGGCCTCCCGCGTGCCCTCCATGGCGGGTTTCTCCCCGGAGCCGTGGCCTGGGCACTAGGAAGGCCGGGCGTCCCCGACTCCCGGGAGGAGGGTCTAGCACACTTGCGCCCGGGCCCCCAAACCCTCTGGTGCCATCTGCCTGTCTCGGCACTTCTGACTCCACAGAGCCTTTGCTACATCTGGGCTGCCTGCCGTGGCAAAGTGCAGGCGTGGGGTGAGGCCATGGCTTTGTCTTTCCAGGAAAAAATGAGCCCCTGGCCGAAGCAGCAGGCCCAGGCAGAGCCTTGAGCTTGAAGCCCAGTAGGTCTGTGGCCCTCAGGGCCAGAGCAATGCTTTCAAGGCAGGGAAGCGGCCTGCAAGCTGAGTGGGAGTGGGGGAGGGGAGGGAGACAGCTGAAGCCGAGTCCAGAAGGGCGGCGATGGAAGAGCTGCAGCTGGGTCAGAGCCTGGAGGGAGGGCGGGGCCTTCACTGAGGACCCCCCCCCCCGAGGCCAGCCCTAGGCCCCGGCGGTCGCGCATGCGGCCTTGGCCTGTGCGGTGTGTGGGGGGTTGAACCCAAGCCCGCAGGGCTCCCGGAGCGGCCAGAGAAAGAAGGGCCCATGGAGAGGTAGGCGAGGTGGGCAGGGGGCGCCACCTTACTCTCCTCAGCTCCCTGAGGGAGAGAGAGAGAGAGACAGAGACAGAGAGAGAGATCCCTGACCTCTGAGTCTCTGCCTCCACCGCTGGCTGGTGCCAACTCACGCGCCATCCCACTTCCAGCCATCACCCCCACGCCTGCCCCGGGGCCAGCCCCACCACAGAGAGGCCGGTTGGTTCCTGCTCACCTCTGTGCCGTCCCTTCCCGACCTGACCCCAGTGCAGCGGATAAGCTTCAGACAAGTCTTTCCATGTCCCTCTGCATGACAATAGACTTCCTCCCCTCTCCCATTCCACAGGCCCACCCGGGACATCCACCTTTGTCATTAGCTCAGGAGAGGATGCAAGATGAGAATCTCTGCTATTGTGTGGGGAGACTCAGTTTCCCGGGTTTCCCCCATGGACACATGTTCTTCAGCTGGGTCTGATTTTCTCCAGACAAGCTGTCTTGGGAAGGATTTGGCCAGCCCTAAGAACCTGAAGGGAAAGGGCAGAGGGGGGTTCTCTCTCTGCCCCCGACAGCCCCGAGCTGGGTCGGTCCCTCAGACCCGGCCAGGGGCAGCCCATCCCCTGGCGCCCTTCCCCTGGGCATCCAAGGGCAGGCTCGGCGCCAGCCCCACCCCGCTCGCCACTGCCCGACCATCGTCCTCCCTCGGGGGGCCTGGGCAGGACAGGGACCCGGGTGTGGGAGGCCTCCAGATCTCAGGCCTGGCACACCGTTTACCAGGCTGCTTCCTCCTCTGACGGGGGCCCAGCACACGCCCCAGGAGACTTGGCAGCCGCCCCCAGGGCTCTATCCTCTGGAACTCGTCCCCTTGGAAGGGGCCTGGCCCAGGTGCCAGGTTCGGCTGGTCGGCCAGCCTCCTTTGGAGAAAGCAGGCAAGCCGAGCCAGGCTTGCAGTGGCCCTGGCGTGACACCTGCCACCTCAGGCAGAGGGCCTCCCGTGTGCCCTCCATGGCGGGTTTCTCCCCGGAGCCGTGGCCTGGGCACTAGGAAGGTAAGGCCTCCCCGAGTCCCGGGAGGAGGGGCTAGCCCACTTGCGCCCTGGCCCCCAAACCCTCTGGTGCCATCTGCCTGTCTCGGCACTTCTGACTCCACAGAGCCTTTGCTACATCTGGGCTGCCTGCCGTGGCAAAGTGCAGGCGTGGGGTGAGGCCATGGCTTTGTCTTTCCAGGAAAAAATGAGCCCCTGGCCGAAGCAGCAGGCCCAGGCAGAGCCTTGAGCTTGAAGCCCAGTAGGTCTGTGGCCCTCAGGGCCAGAGCAATGCTTTCAAGGCAGGGAAGCGGCCTGCAAGCTGAGTGGGAGTGGGGGAGGGGAGGGAGACAGCTGAAGCCGAGTCCAGAAGGGCGGCGATGGAAGAGCTGCAGCTGGGTCAGAGCCTGGAGGGAGGGCGGGGCCTTCACTGAGGACCCCCCCCCCCAGGCCAGCCCTAGGCCCCGGCGGTCGCGCATGCGGCCTTGGCCTGTGCGGTGTGTGGGGGGTTGAACCCAAGCCCGCAGGGCTCCCGGAGCGGCCAGAGAAAGAAGGGCCCATGGAGAGGTAGGCGAGGTGGGCAGGGGGCGCCACCTTACTCTCCTCAGCTCACTGAGGGTGAGAGAGAGAGAGACAGAGACAGAGAGAGAGATCCCTGACCTCTGAGTCTCTGCCTCCACCGCTGGCTGGTGCCAACTCACGCGCCATCCCACTTCCAGCCATCACCCCCACGCCAGCCCCGGGGCCAGCCCCACCACAGAGAGGCCGGTTGGTTCCTGCTCACCTCTGTGCCGTCCCTTCCCGACCTGACCCCAGTGCAGGGGATAAGCTTCAGACAAGTCTTTCCATGTCCCTCTGCATGACAATAGACTTCCTCCCTTCTCCCATTCCACAGGCCCACCCGGGACATCCACCTTTGTCATTAGCTCAGGAGAGGATGCAAGATGAGAATCTCTGCTATTGTGTGGGGAGACTCAGTTTCCCGGGTTTCCCCCATGGACACATGTTCTTCAGCTGGGTCTGATTTTCTCCAGACAAGCTGTCTTGGGAAGGATTTGGCCAGCCCTAAGAACCTGAAGGGAAAGGGCGGAGGGGGGTTCTCTCTCTGCCCCCGACAGCCCCGAGCTGGGTCGGTCCCTCAGACCCGGCCAGGGGCAGCCCATCCCCCGGCGCCCTTCCCCGGGGCATCCAAGGGCAGGCTCGGCGCCAGCCCCACCCCGCTCGCCACTGCCCGACCATCGTCCTCCCTCGGGGGGCCTGGGCAGGACAGGGACGCGGCTGTGGGAGGCCTCCAGATCTCAGGCCTGGCACACCGTTTACCAGGCTGCTTCCTCCTCTGACGGGGGCCCAGCACACGCCCCAGGAGACTTGGCAGCCGCCCCCAGGGCTCTATCCTCTGGAACTCGTCCCCTTGGAAGGGGCCTGGCCCAGGTGCCAGGTTTGGCTGGTCCGCCAGCCTCCTTTGGAGAAAGCAGGCAAGCCGAGCCAGGCTTGCAGTGGCCCTGGCGTGACACCTGCCACCTCAGCCAGAGGGCCTCCCGCGTGCCCTCCATGGCGGGTTTCTCCCCGGAGCCGTGGCCTGGGCACTAGGAAGGCCGGGCCTCCCCGACTCCCGGGAGGAGGGGCTAGCCCACTTGCGCCCTGGTCCCCAAACCCTCTGGTGCCATCTGCCTGTCTCGGCACTTCTGACTCCACAGAGCCTTTCCTACATCTGGGCTGCCTGCCGTGGCAAAGTGCAGGCGTGGGGTGAGGCCATGGCTTTGTCTTTCCAGGAAAAAATGAGCCCCTGGCCGAAGCAGCAGGCCCAGGCAGAGCCTTGAGCTTGAAGCCCAGTAGGTCTGTGGCCCTCAGGGCCAGAGCAATGCTTTCAAGGCAGGGAAGCGGCCTGCAAGCTGAGTGGGAGTGGGGGAGGGGAGGGAGACAGCTGAAGCCGAGTCCAGAAGGGCGGCGATGGAAGAGCTGCAGCTGGGTCAGAGCCTGGAGGGAGGGCGGGGCCTTCACTGAGGACCCCCCCCCCCCCCCGAGGCCAGCCCTAGGCCCCGGCGGTCGCGCATGCGGCCTTGGCCTGTGCGGTGTGTGGGGGGTTGAACCCAAGCCCGCAGGGCTCCCGGAGCGGCCAGAGAAAGAAGGGCCCATGGAGAGGTAGGCGAGGTGGGCAGGGGGCGCCACCTTACTCTCCTCAGCTCCCTGAGGGAGAGAGAGAGAGACAGAGACAGAGAGAGAGATCCCTGACCTCTGAGTCTCTGCCTCCACCGCTGGCTGGTGCCAACTCACGCGCCATCCCACTTCCAGCCATCACCCCCACGCCTGCCCCGGGGCCAGCCCCACCACAGAGAGGCCGGTTGGTTCCTGCTCACCTCTGTGCCGTCCCTTCCCGACCTGACCCCAGTGCAGGGGATAAGCTTCAGACAAGTCTTTCCATGTCCCTCTGCATGACAATAGACTTCCTCCCCTCTCCCATTCCACAGGCCCACCCGGGACATCCACCTTTGTCATTAGCTCAGGAGAGGATGCAAGATGAGAATCTCTGCTATTGTGTGGGGAGACTCAGTTTCCCGGGTTTCCCCCATGGACACATGTTCTTCAGCTGGGTCTGATTTTCTCCAGACAAGCTGTCTTGGGAAGGATTTGGCCAGCCCTAAGAACCTGAAGGGAAAGGGCGGAGGGGGGTTCTCTCTCTGCCCCCGACAGCCCCGAGCTGGGTCGGTCCCTCAGACCTGGCCAGGGGCAGCCCATCCCCCGGCGCCCTTCCTCGGGGCATCCAAGGGCAGGCTCGGCGCCAGCCCCACCCCGCTCGTCGCTGCCCGACCATCGTCCTCCCTCGGGGGGCCTGGGCAGGACAGGGACCCGGCTGTGGGAGGCCTCCAGATCTCAGGCCTGGCACACCGTTTACCAGGCTGCTTCCTCCTCTGACGGGGGCCCAGCACACGCCCCAGGAGACTTGGCAGCCGCCCCCAGGGCTCTATCCTCTGGAACTCGTCCCCTTGGAAGGGGCCTGGCCCAGGTGCCAGGTTCGGCTGGTCGGCCAGCCTCCTTTGGAGAAAGCAGGCAAGCCGAGCCAGGCTTGCAGTGGCCCTGGCGTGACACCTGCCACCTCTGGCAGAGGGCCTCCCGCGTGCCCTCCATGGCGGGTTTCTCCCCGGAGCCGTGGCCTGGGCACTAGGAAGGCCGGGCCTCCCCGACTCCCGGGAGGAGGGGCTAGCCCACTTGCGCCCTGGCCCCCAAACCCTCTGGTGCCATCTGCCTGTCTCGGCACTTCTGACTCCACAGAGCCTTTGCTACATCTGGGCTGCCTGCCGTGGCAAAGTGCAGGCGTGGGGTGAGGCCATGGCTTTGTCTTTCCAGGAAAAAATGAGCCCCTGGCCGAAGCAGCAGGCCCAGGCAGAGCCTTGAGCTTGAAGCCCAGTAGGTCTGTGGCCCTCAGGGCCAGAGCAATGCTTTCAAGGCAGGGAAGCGGCCTGCAAGCTGAGTGGGAGTGGGGGAGGGGAGGGAGACAGCTGAAGCCGAGTCCAGAAGGGCGGCGATGGAAGAGCTGCAGCTGGGTCAGAGCCTGGAGGGAGGGCGGGGCCTTCACTGAGGACCCCCCCCCCCCAGAGGCCAGCCCTAGGCCCCGGCGGTCGCGCATGCGGCCTTGGCCTGTGCGGTGTGTGGGGGGTTGAACCCAAGCCCGCAGGGCTCCCGGAGCGGCCAGAGAAAGAAGGGCCCATGGAGAGGTAGGCGAGGTGGGCAGGGGGCGCCACCTTACTCTCCTCAGCTCCCTGAGGGAGAGAGAGAGAGACAGAGACAGAGAGAGAGATCCCTGACCTCTGAGTCTCTGCCTCCACCGCTGGCTGGTGCCAACTCACGCGCCATCCCACTTCCAGCCATCACCCCCACGCCTGCCCCAGGGCCAGCCCCACCACAGAGAGGCCGGTAGGTTCCTGCTCACCTCTGTGCCATCCCTTCCCGACCTGACCCCAGTGCAGGGGATAAGCTTCAGACAAGTCTTTCCATGTCCCTCTGCATGACAATAGACTTCCTCTCCTCTCCCATTCCACAGGCCCACCCTGGACATCCACCTTTGTCATTAGCTCAGGAGAGGATGCAAGATGAGAATCTCTGCTATTGTGTGGGGAGACTCAGTTTCCCGGGTTTCCCCCATGGACACATGTTCTTCAGCTGGGTCTGATTTTCTCCAGACAAGCTGTCTTGGGAAGGATTTGGCCAGCCCTAAGAACCTGAAGGGAAAGGGCGGAGGGGGGTTCTCTCTCTGCCCCCGACAGCCCCGAGCTGGGTCGGTCCCTCAGACCCGGCCAGGGGCAGCCCATCCCCCGGCGCCCTTCCCCGGGGCATCCAAGGGCAGGCTCGGCGCCAGCCCCACCCCGCTCGCCACTGCCCGACCATCGTCCTCCCTCGGGGGGCCTGGGCAGGACAGGGACGCGGCTGTGGGAGGCCTCCAGATCTCAGGCCTGGCACACCGTTTACCAGGCTGCTTCCTCCTCTTACGGGGGCCCAGCACACGCCCCAGGAGACTTGGCAGCCGCCCCCAGGGCTCTATCCTCTGGAACTCGTCCCCTTGGAAGGGGCCTGGCCCAGGTGCCAGGTTCGGCTGGTCGGCCAGCCTCCTTTGGAGAAAGCAGGCAAGCCGAGCCAGGCTTGCAGTGGCCCTGGCGTGACACCTGCCACCTCTGGCAGAGGGCCTCCCGCGTGCCCTCTATGGCGGGTTTCTCCCCGGAGCCGTGGCCTGGGCACTAGGAAGGCCGGGCCTCCCCGACTCCCGGGAGGAGGGGCTAGCCCACTTGCGCCCTGGCCCCCAAACCCTCTGGTGCCATCTGCCTGTCTCGGCACTTCTGACTCCACAGAGCCTTTGCTACATCTGGGCTGCCTGCCGTGGCAAAGTGCAGGCGTGGGGTGAGGCCATGGCTTTGTCTTTCCAGGAAAAAATGAGCCCCTGGCCGAAGCAGCAGGCCCAGGCAGAGCCTTGAGCTTGAAGCCCAGTAGGTCTGTGGCCCTCAGGGCCAGAGCAATGCTTTCAAGGCAGGGGAAGCGGCCTGCAAGCTGAGTGGGAGTGGGGGAGGGGAGGGAGACAGCTGAAGCCGAGTCCAGAAGGGCGGCGATGGAAGAGCTGCAGCTGGGTCAGAGCCTGGAGGGAGGGCGGGGCCTTCACTGAGGACCCCCCGCCCCCCCCGAGGCCAGCCCTAGGCCCCGGCGGTCGCGCATGCGGCCTTGGCCTGTGCGGTGTGTGGGGGGTTGAACCCAAGCCCGCAGGGCTCCCGGAGCGGCCAGAGAAAGAAGGGCCCATGGAGAGGTAGGCGAGGTGGGCAGGGGGCGCCACCTTACTCTCCTCAGCTCCCTGAGGGAGAGAGAGAGAGAGACAGAGACAGAGAGAGAGATCCCTGACCTCTGAGTCTCTGCCTCCACCGCTGGCTGGTGCCAACTCACGCGCAATCCCACTTCCAGCCATCACCCCCACGCCAGCCCCGGGGCCAGCCCCACGGTTGGTTCCTGCTCACCTCTGTGCCGTCCCTTCCCGACCTGACCCCAGTGCAGGGGATAAGCTTCAGACAAGTCTTTCCATGTCCCTCTGCATGACAATAGACTTCCTCCCCTCTCCCATTCCACAGGCCCACCCTGGACATCCACCTTTGTCATTAGCTCAGGAGAGGATGCAAGATGAGAATCTCTGCTATTGTGTGGGGAGACTCAGTTTCCCGGGTTTCCCCCATGGACACATGTTCTTCAGCTGGGTCTGATTTTCTCCAGACAAGCTGTCTTGGGAAGGATTTGGCCAGCCCTAAGAACCTGAAGGGAAAGGGCGGAGGGGGGTTCTCTCTCTGCCCCCGACAGCCCCGAGCTGGGTCGGTCCCTCTCACGCGGCCAGGGGCAGCCCATCCCCCGGCGCCCTTCCCCGGGGCATCCAAGGGCAGGCTCGGCGACAGCCCCACCACGCTCGCCACTGCCCGACCATCGTCCTCCCTCGGGGGGCCTGGGCAGGACAGGGACCCGGCTGTGGGAGGCCTCCAGATCTCAGGCCTGGCACACCGTTTACCAGGCTGCTTCCTCCTCTGACGGGGGCCCAGCACACGCCCCAGGAGACTTGGCAGCCGCCCCCAGGGCTCTATCCTCTGGAACTCGTCCCCTTGGAAGGGGCCTGGCCCAGGTGCCAGGTTCGGCTGGTCGGCCAGCCTCCTTTGGAGAAAGCAGGCAAGCCGAGCCAGGCTTGCAGTGGCCCTGGCGTGACACCTGCCACCTCAGGCAGAGGGCCTCCCGCATGCCCTCCATGGCGGGTTTCTCCCCGGAGCCGTGGCCTGAGCACTAGGAAGGCCGGGCCTCCCCGACTCCCGGGAGGAGGGTCTAGCCCACTTGCGCCCGGGCCCCCAAACCCTCTGGTGCCATCTGCCTGTCTCGGCACTTCTGACTCCACAGAGCCTTTCCTACATCTGGGCTGCCTGCCGTGGCAAAGTGCAGGCGTGGGGTGAGGCCATGGCTTTGTCTTTCCAGGAAAAAATGAGCCCCTGGCCGAAGCAGCAGGCCCAGGCAGAGCCTTGAGCTTGAAGCCCAGTATTTCTGTGGCCCTCAGGGCCAGAGCAATGCTTTCAAGGCAGGGAAGCGGACTGCAAGCTGAGTGGGAGTGGGGGAGGGGAGGGAGACAGCTGACGCCAAGTCCAGAAGGGCGGCGATGGAAGAGCTGCAGCTGGGTCAGAGCCTGGAGGGAGGGCGGGGCTTTCACTGAGGACCCCCCCCCACCCCCGAGGCCAGCCCTAGGCCCCGGCGGTCGCGCATGCGCCCTTGGCCTGTGCGGTGTGTGGGGGGTTGAACCCAAGCCCGCAGGGCTCCCGGAGCGGCCAGAGAAAGAAGGGCCCATGGAGAGGTAGGCGAGGTGGGCAGGGGGCGCCACCTTACTCTCCTCAGCTCCCTGAGGGAGAGAGAGAGAGACAGAGACAGAGAGAGAGATCCCTGACCTCTGAGTCTCTGCCTCCACCGCTGGCTGGTGCCAACTCACGCGCCATCCCACTTCCAGCCATCACCCCCACGCCTGCCCCAGGGCCAGCCCCACCACAGAGAGGCCGGTTGGTTCCTGCTCACCTCTGTGCCGTCCCTTCCCGACCTGACCCCAGTGCAGGGGATAAGCTTCAGACAAGTCTTTCCATGTCCCTCTGCATGACAATAGACTTCCTCCCCTCTCCCATTCCACAGGCCCACCCGGGACATCCACCTTTGTCATTAGCTCAGGAGAGGATGCAAGATGAGAATCTCTGCTGTTTTGTGGGGAGACTCAGTTTCCCCCATGGACACATGTTCTTCAGCTGGGTCTGATTTTCTCCAGACAAGCTGTCTTGGGAAGGATTTGGCCAGCCCTAAGAACCTGAAGGGAAAGGGCGGAGGGGGGTTCTCTCTCTGCCCCCGACAGCCCCGAGCTGGGTCGGTCCCTCAGACCCGGCCAGGGGCAGCCCATCCCCCGGCGCCCTTCCCCGGGGCATCCAAGGGCAGGCTCGGCGCCAGCCCCACCCCGCTCGCCACTGCCCGACCATCGTCCTCCCTCGGGGGGCCTGGGCAGGACAGGGACGCGGCTGTGGGAGGCCTCCAGATCTCAGGCCTGGCACACCGTTTACCAGGCTGCTTCCTCCTCTGACGGGGGCCCAGCACACGCCCCAGGAGACTTGGCAGCCGCCCCCAGGGCTCTATCCTCTGGAACTCGTCCCCTTGGAAGGGGCCTGGCCCAGGTGCCAGGTTCGGCTGGTCGGCCAGCCTCCTTTGGAGAAAGCAGGCAAGCCGAGCCAGGCTTGCAGTGGCCCTGGCGTGACACCTGCCACCTCAGGCAGAGGGCCTCCCGCATGCCCTCCATGGCGGGTTTCTCCCCGGAGCCGTGGCCTGAGCACTAGGAAGGCCGGGCCTCCCCGACTCCCGGGAGGAGGGTCTAGCCCACTTGCGCCCGGGCCCCCAAACCCTCTGGTGCCATCTGCCTGTCTCGGCACTTCTGACTCCACAGAGCCTTTCCTACATCTGGGCTGCCTGCCGTGGCAAAGTGCAGGCGTGGGGTGAGGCCATGGCTTTGTCTTTCCAGGAAAAAATGAGCCCCTGGCCGAAGCAGCAGGCCCAGGCAGAGCCTTGAGCTTGAAGCCCAGTATTTCCGTGGCCCTCAGGGCCAGAGCAATGCTTTCAAGGCAGGGAAGCGGACTGCAAGCTGAGTGGGAGTGGGGGAGGGGAGGGAGACAGCTGACGCCAAGTCCAGAAGGGCGGCGATGGAAGAGCTGCAGCTGGGTCAGAGCCTGGAGGGAGGGCGGGGCTTTCACTGAGGACCCCCCCCCACCCCCGAGGCCAGCCCTAGGCCCCGGCGGTCGCGCATGCGCCCTTGGCCTGTGCGGTGTGTGGGGGGTTGAACCCAAGCCCGCAGGGCTCCCGGAGCGGCCAGAGAAAGAAGGGCCCATGGAGAGGTAGGCGAGGTGGGCAGGGGGCGCCACCTTACTCTCCTCAGCTCCCTGAGGGAGAGAGAGAGAGACAGAGACAGAGAGAGAGATCCCTGACCTCTGAGTCTCTGCCTCCACCGCTGGCTGGTGCCAACTCACGCGCCATCCCACTTCCAGCCATCACCCCCACGCCTGCCCCAGGGCCAGCCCCACCACAGAGAGGCCGGTTGGTTCCTGCTCACCTCTGTGCCGTCCCTTCCCGACCTGACCCCAGTGCAGGGGATAAGCTTCAGACAAGTCTTTCCATGTCCCTCTGCATGACAATAGACTTCCTCCCCTCTCCCATTCCACAGGCCCACCCGGGACATCCACCTTTGTCATTAGCTCAGGAGAGGATGCAAGATGAGAATCTCTGCTATTTTGTGGGGAGACTCAGTTTCCCCCATGGACACATGTTCTTCAGCTGGGTCTGATTTTCTCCAGACAAGCTGTCTTGGGAAGGATTTGGCCAGCCCTAAGAACCTGAAGGGAAAGGGCGGAGGGGGGTTCTCTCTCTGCCCCCGACAGCCCCGAGCTGGGTCGGTCCCTCAGACCCGGCCAGGGGCAGCCCATCCCCCGGCGCCCTTCCCCGGGGCATCCAAGGGCAGGCTCGGCGCCAGCCCCACCCCGCTCGCCACTGCCCGACCATCGTCCTCCCTCGGGGGGCCTGGGCAGGACAGGGACGCGGCTGTGGGAGGCCTCCAGATCTCAGGCCTGGCACACCGTTTACCAGGCTGCTTCCTCCTCTGACGGGGGCCCAGCACACGCCCCAGGAGACTTGGCAGCCGCCCCCAGGGCTCTATCCTCTGGAACTCGTCCCCTTGGAAGGGGCCTGGCCCAGGTGCCAGGTTCGGCTGGTCGGCCAGCCTCCTTTGGAGAAAGCAGGCAAGCCGAGCCAGGCTTGCAGTGGCCCTGGCGTGACACCTGCCACCTCTGGCAGAGGGCCTCCCGCGTGCCCTCCATGGCGGGTTTCTCCCCGGAGCCGTGGCCTGGGCACTAGGAAGGCCGGGCCTCCCCGACTCCCGGGAGGAGGGGCTAGCCCACTTGCACCCTGGCCCCCAAACCCTCTGGTGCCATCTGCCTGTCTCGGCATGTCTGACTCCACAGAGCCTTTGCTACATCTGGGCTGCCTGCCGTGGCAAAGTGCAGGCGTGGGGTGAGGCCATGGCTTTGTCTTTCCAGGAAAAAATGAGCCCCTGGCCGAAGCAGCAGGCCCAGGCAGAGCCTTGAGCTTGAAGCCCAGTAGGTCTGTGGCCCTCAGGGCCAGAGCAATGCTTTCAAGGCAGGGAAGCGGCCTGCAAGCTGAGTGGGAGTGGGGGAGGGGAGGGAGACAGCTGAAGCCGAGTCCAGAAGGGCGGCGATGGAAGAGCTGCAGCTGGGTCAGAGCCTGGAGGGAGGGCGGGGCCTTCACTGAGGACCCCGCCCCCCCCCGAGGCCAGCACTAGGCCCCGGCGGTCGCGCATGCGGCCTTGGCCTGTGCGGTGTGTGGGGGGTTGAACCCAAGCCCGCAGGGCTCCCGGAGCGGCCAGAGAAAGAAGGGCCCATGGAGAGGTAGGCGAGGTGGGCAGGGGGCGCCACCTTACTCTCCTCAGCTCCCTGAGGGAGAGAGAGAGAGACAGAGACAGAGAGAGAGATCCCTGACCTCTGAGTCTCTGCCTCCACCGCTGGCTGGTGCCAACTCACGCGCCATCCCACTTCCAGCCATCACCCCCACGCCTGCCCCAGGGCCAGCCCCACCACAGAGAGGCCGGTTGGTTCCTGCTCACCTCTGTGCCGTCCCTTCCCGACCTGACCCCAGTGCAGGGGATAAGCTTCAGACAAGTCTTTCCATGTCCCTCTGCATGACAATAGACTTCCTCCCCTCTCCCATTCCACAGGCCCACCCGGGACATCCACCTTTGTCATTAGCTCAGGAGAGGATGCAAGATGAGAATCTCTGCTATTTTGTGGGGAGACTCAGTTTCCCCCATGGACACATGTTCTTCAGCTGGGTCTGATTTTCTCCAGACAAGCTGTCTTGGGAAGGATTTGGCCAGCCCTAAGAACCTGAAGGGAAAGGGCGGAGGGGGGTTCTCTCTCTGCCCCCGACAGCCCCGAGCTGGGTCGGTCCCTCAGACCCGGCCAGGGGCAGCCCATCCCCCGGCGCCCTTCCCCGGGGCATCCAAGGGCAGGCTCGGCGCCAGCCCCACCCCGCTCGCCACTGCCCGACCATCGTCCTCCCTCGGGGGGGCCTGGGCAGGACAGGGACGCGGCTGTGGGAGGCCTCCAGATCTCAGGCCTGGCACACCGTTTACCAGGCTGCTTCCTCCTCTGACGGGGGCCCAGCACACGCCCCAGGAGACTTGGCAGCCGCCCCCAGGGCTCTATCCTCTGGAACTCGTCCCCTTGGAAGGGGCCTGGCCCAGGTGCCAGGTTCGGCTGGTCGGCCAGCCTCCTTTGGAGAAAGCAGGCAAGCCGAGCCAGGCTTGCAGTGGCCCTGGCGTGACACCTGCCACCTCTGGCAGAGGGCCTCCCGCGTGCCCTCCATGGCGGGTTTCTCCCCGGAGCCGTGGCCTGGGCACTAGGAAGGCCGGGCCTCCCCGACTCCCGGGAGGAGGGGCTAGCCCACTTGCGCCCTGGCCCCCAAACCCTCTGGTGCCATCTGCCTGTCTCGGCACTTCTGACTCCACAGAGCCTTTGCTACATCTGGGCTGCCTGCCGTGGCAAAGTGCAGGCGTGGGGTGAGGCCATGGCTTTGTCTTTCCAGGAAAAAATGAGCCCCTGGCCGAAGCAGCAGGCCCAGGCAGAGCCTTGAGCTTGAAGCCCAGTAGGTCTGTGGCCCTCAGGGCCAGAGCAATGCTTTCAAGGCAGGGAAGCGGCCTGCAAGCTGAGTGGGAGTGGGGGAGGGGAGGGAGACAGCTGAAGCCGAGTCCAGAAGGGCGGCGATGGAAGAGCTGCAGCTGGGTCAGAGCCTGGAGGGAGGGCGGGGCCTTCACTGAGGACCCCCCCCCCCCCCCGAGGCCAGCCCTAGGCCCCGGCGGTCGCGCATGCGCCCTTGGCCTGTGCGGTGTGTGGGAGGTTGAACCCAAGCCTGCAGGGCTCCCGGAGCGGCCAGAGAAAGAAGGGCCCATGGAGAGGTAGGCGAGGTGGGCAGGGGGCGCCACCTTACTCTCCTCAGCTCCCTGAGGGAGAGAGAGACAGAGACAGAGACAGAGAGAGAGATCCCTGACCTCTGAGTCTCTGCCTCCACCGCTGGCTGGTGCCAACTCACGCGCCATCCCACTTCCAGCCATCACCCCCACGCCTGCCCCGGGGCCAGCCCCACCACAGAGAGGCCGGTTGGTTCCTGCTCACCTCTGTGCCGTCCCTTCCCGACCTGACCCCAGTGCAGCGGATAAGCTTCAGACAAGTCTTTCCATGTCCCTCTGCATGACAATAGACTTCCTCCCCTCTCCCATTCCACAGGCCCACCCGGGACATCCACCTTTGTCATTAGCTCAGGAGAGGATGCAAGATGAGAATCTCTGCTATTGTGTGGGGAGACTCAGTTTCCCGGGTTTCCCCCATGGACACATGTTCTTCAGCTGGGTCTGATTTTCTCCAGACAAGCTGTCTTGGGAAGGATTTGGCCAGCCCTAAGAACCTGAAGGGAAAGGGCGGAGGGGGGTTCTCTCTCTGCCCCCGACAGCCCCGAGCTGGGTCGGTCCCTCAGACGCGGCCAGGGGCAGCCCATCCCCCGGCGCCCTTCCCCGGGGCATCCAAGGGCAGGCTCGGCGCCAGCCCCACCCCCGCTCGCCACTGCCCGACCCATCGTCCTCCCTCGGGGGGCCTGGGCAGGACAGGGACGCGGCTGTGGGAGGCCTCCAGATCTCAGGCCTGGCACACCGTTTACCAGGCTGCTTCCTCCTCTGACGGGGGCCCAGCACACGCCCCCAGGAGACTTGGCAGCCGCCCCCAGGGCTCTATCCTCTGGAACTCGTCCCCTTGGAAGGGGCCTGGCCCAGGTGCCAGGTTTGGCTGGTCCGCCAGCCTCCTTTGGAGAAAGCAGGCAAGCCGAGCCAGGCTTGCAGTGGCCCTGGCGTGACACCTGCCACCTCAGGCAGAGGGCCTCCCGCGTGCCCTCCATGGCGGGTTTCTCCCCCGGAGCCGTGGCCTGGGCACTAGGAAGGCCGGGCCTCCCCCGACTCCCGGGAGGAGGGGCTAGCCCACTTGCGCCCTGGCCCCCCAAACCCTCTGGTGCCCATCTGCCTGTCTCGGCACTTCTGACTCCACAGAGCCTTTCCTACATCTGGGCTGCCTGCCGTGGCAAAGTGCAGGCGTGGGGTGAGGGCCATGGCTTTGTCTTTCCAGGAAAAAATGAGCCCCTGGCCGAAGCAGCAGGCCCAGGCAGAAGCCTTGAGCTTGAAGCCCAGTAGGTCTGTGGCCCTCAGGGCCAGAGCAATGCTTTCAAGGCAGGGAAGCGGCCTGCAAGCTGAGTGGGAGTGGGGGAGGGGAGGGAGACAGCTGAAGCCGAGTCCAGAAGGGCGGCGATGGAAGAGCTGCAGCTGGGTCAGAGCCTGGAGGGGAGGGCGGGGCCTTCACTGAGGACCCCCCCCCCCGAGGCCAGCCCTAGGCCCCGGCGGTCGCGCATGCGGCCTTGGCCTGTGCGGTGTGTGGGGGGGTTGAACACCAAGCCCGCAGGGCTCCCGGAGCGGCCAGAGAAAGAAGGGCCCATGGAGAGGTAGGCGAGGTGGGCAGGGGGGCGCCACCTTACTCTCCTCAGCTCCCTGAGGGAGAGAGAGACAGAGACAGAGACAGAGAGAGAGATCCCTGACCTCTGAGTCTCTGCCTCCCACCGCTGGCTGGTGCCAACTCACGCGCCATCCCACTTCCAGCCATCACCCCCCACGCCTGCCCCGGGGCCAGCCCCACCACAGAGAGGCCGGTTGGTTCCTGCTCACCTCTGTGCCGTCCCTTCCCGACCTGACCCCCAGTGCAGGGGATAAGCTTCAGACAAGTCTTTCCATGTCCCTCTGCATGACAATAGACTTCCTCCCCTCTCCCATTCCACAGGCCCACCCGGGACATCCACCTTTGTCATTAGCTCAGGAGAGGATGCAAGATGAGAATCTCTGCTATTGTGTGGGGAGACCTCAGTTTCCCCGGGTTTCCCCCATGGACACATGTTCTTCAGCTGGGTCTGATTTTCTCCAGACAAGCTGTCTTGGGAAGGATTTGGCAAGCTCTAAGAACCTGAAGGGAAAGGGCGGAGGGGGTTCTCTCTCTGCCCCCGACAGCCCCGAGCTGGGTCGGTCCCTCAGACCTGGGCAGGGGCAGCCCATCCCCCGGCGCCCTTCCCTCGGGGCATCCAAGGGCAGGCTCGGCGCCAGCCCCACCCCGCTCGTCGCTGCCCGACCATCGTCCTCCCTCGGGGGGCCTGGGCAGGACAGGGACCCGGCTGTGGGAGGCCTCCAGATCTCAGGCCTGGCACCACCGTTTACCAGGCTGCTTCCTCCTCTGACGGGGGCCCAGCACACGCCCCCAGGAGACTTGGCAGCCGCCCCCAGGGCTCTATCCTCTGGAACTCGTCCCCTTGGAAGGGGCCTGGCCCAGGTGCCAGGTTCGGCTGGTCGGCCCAGCCTCCTTTGGAGAAAGCAGGCAAGCCGAGCCAGGCTTGCAGTGGCCCTGGCGTGACACCTGCCACCTCTGGCAGAGGGGCCCTCCCGCGTGCCCTCCATGGCGGGTTTCTCCCCGGAGCCGTGGCCTGGGCACTAGGAAGGCCGGGCCTCCCCGACTCCCGGCGAGGAGGGGCTAGCCCACTTGCGCCCTGGCCCCCAAACCCTCTGGTGCCATCTGCCTGTCTCGGCACTTCTGACTCCACAGAGCCTTTGCTACATCTGGGCTGCCTGCCGTGGCAAAGTGCAGGCGTGGGGTGAGGCCATGGCTTTGTCTTTCCAGGAAAAAATGAGCCCCTGGCCGAAGCAGCAGGCCCAGGCAGAGCCTTGAGCTTGAAGCCCAGTAGGTCTGTGGCCCTCAGGGCCAGAGCAATGCTTTCAAGGCAGGGAAGCGGCCTGCAAGCTGAGTGGGAGTGGGGGAGGGGAGGGAGACAGCTGAAGCCGAGTCCAGAAGGGCGGCGATGGAAGAGCTGCAGCTGGGTCAGAGCCTGGAGGGAGGGCGGGGCCTTCACTGAGGACCCCCCCCCCCCGAGGCCAGCCCTAGGCCCCGGCGGTCGCGCATGCGGCCTTGGCTTGTGCGGTGTGTGGGGGGTTGAACCCAAGCCCGCAGGGCTCCCGGAGCGGCCAGAGAAAGAAGGGCCCATGGAGAGGTAGGCGAGGTGGGCAGGGGGCGCCACCTTACTCTCCTCAGCTCCCTCAGGGAGAGAGAGAGAGACAGAGACAGAGAGAGAGATCCCTGACCCTCTGAGTCTCTGCCTCCACCGCTGGCTGGTGCCAACTCACGCGCCATCCCACTTCCAGCCATCACCCCCACGCCTGCCCCAGGGCCAGCCCCACCACAGAGAGGCCGGTTGGTTCCTGCTCACCTCTCGTGCCGTCCCTTCCCGACCTGACCCCAGTGCAGGGGATAAGCTTCAGACAAGTCTTTCCATGTCCCTCTGCATGACAATAGACTTCCTCTCCTCTCCCATTCCACAGGCCCACCCTGGACATCCACCTTTGTCATTAGCTCAGGAGAGGATGCAAGATGAGAATCTCTGCTATTGTGTGGGGAGACTCAGTTTCCCGGGTTTCCCCCATGGACACATGTTCTTCAGCTGGGTCTGATTTTCTCCAGACAAGCTGTCTTGGGAAGGATTTGGCCAGCCCTAAGAACCTGGAAGGGAAAGGGCGGAGGGGGGTTCTCTCTCTGCCCCCGACAGCCCCGAGCTGGGTCGGTCCCTCAGACCCCGGCCAGGGGCAGCCCATCCCCCGGCGCCCTTCCCCGGGGCATCCAAGGGCAGGCTCGGCGCCAGCCCCACCCCCGCTCGCCACTGCCCCGACCATCGTCCTCCCCTCGGGGGGCCTGGGCAGGACAGGGACGCGGCTGTGGGAGGCCTCCAGATCTCAGGCCTGGCACCACCGTTTACCAGGCTGCCTTCCTCCTCTGACGGGGGCCCAGCACACGCCCCCAGGAGACTTGGCAGCCGCCCCCCAGGGCTCTATCCTCTGGAACTCGTCCCCTTGGAAGGGGCCTGGCCCAGGTGCCAGGTTCGGCTGGTCGGCCAGCCTCCTTTGGAGAAAGCAGGCAAGCCGAGCCAGGCTTGCAGTGGCCCTGGCGTGACACCTGCCACCTCTGGCAGAGGGCCTCACCGCGTGCCCTCCATGGCGGGTTTCTCCCCGGAGCCGTGGCCTGGGCACTAGGAAGGCCGGGCCTCCCCGACTCCCGGGAGGAGGGGCTAGCCCACTTGCGCCCTGGCCCCCAAACCCTCTGGTGCCATCTGCCTGTCTCGGCACTTCTGACTCCACAGAGCCTTTGCTACATCTGGGCTGCCTGCCGTGGCAAAGTGCAGGCGTGGGGTGAGGCCATGGCTTTGTCTTTCCAGGAAAAAATGAGCCCCTGGCCGAAGCAGCAGGCCCAGGCAGAGCCTTGGGCCAGAGCAATGCTTTCAAGGCAGGGAAGCGGCCTGCAAGCTGAGTGGGAGTGGGGGAGGGGAGGGAGACAGCTGAAGCCGAGTCCAGAAGGGCGGCGATGGAAGAGCTGCAGCTGGGTCAGAGCCTGGAGGGAGGGCGGGGCCTTCACTGAGGACCCCCCCCCCCGAGGCCAGCCCTAGGCCCCCGGCGGTCCGCGCATGCGGCCTTGGCCTGTGCGGTGTGTGGGGGGTTGAACCCAAGCCCGCAGGGCTCCCGGAGCGGCCAGAGAAAGAAGGGCCCATGGAGAGGTAGGCGAGGTGGGCAGGGGGCGCCACCTTACTCTCCTCAGCTCCCTGAGGGAGAGAGAGAGAGAGACAGAGACAGAGAGAGAGATCCCTGACCTCTGAGTCTCTGCCTCCACCGCTGGCTGGTGCCAACTCACGCGCAATCCCACTTCCAGCCATCACCCCCACGCCAGCCCCGGGGCCAGCCCCACCACAGAGAGGCCGGTTGGTTCCTGCTCACCTCTGTGCCGTCCCTTCCCGACCTGACCCCAGTGCAGGGGATAAGCTTCAGACAAGTCTTTCCATGTCCCCTCTGCATGACAATAGACTTCCTCCCCTCTCCAATTCCACAGGCCCACCCGGGACATCCACCTTTGTCATTAGCTCAGGAGAGGATGCAAGATGAGAATCTCTGCTATTTTGTGGGGAGACTCAGTTTCCCCCATGGACACATGTTCTTCAGCTGGGTCTGATTTTCTCCAGACAAGCTGTCTTGGGAAGGATTTGGCCAGCCCTAAGAACCTGAAGGGAAAGGGCGGAGGGGGGTTCTCTCTCTGCCCCCGACAGCCCCGAGCTGGGTCGGTCCCTCAGACCCCGGCCAGGGCAGCCCATCCCCCGGCGCCCTTCCCCGGGGCATCCAAGGGCAGGCTCGGCGCCAGCCACACCCCGCTCGCCACTGCCCCGACCATCGTCCTCCCTCGGGGGGCCTGGGCAGGACAGGGACGCGGCTGTGGGAGGCCTCCAGATCTCAGGCCTGGCACACCGTTTACCAGGCTGCTTCCTCCTCTGACGGGGGCCCAGCACACGCCCCAGGAGACTTGGCAGCCGCCCCCAGGGCTCTATCCTCTGGAACTCGTCCCCTTGGAAGGGGCCTGGCCCAGGTGCCAGGTTCGGCTGGTCGGCCAGCCTCCTTTGGAGAAAGCAGGCAAGCCGAGCCAGGCTTGCAGTGGCCCTGGCGTGACACCTGCCACCTCAGGCAGAGGGCCTCCCGCGTGCCCTCCATGGCGGGTTTCTCCCCGGAGCCGTGGCCTGGGCACTAGGAAGGCCGGGCCTCCCCGCCTCCCGGGAGGAGGGGCTAGCCCACTTGCGCCCTGGCCCCCAAACCCTCTGGTGCCATCTGCCTGTCTCGGCACTTCTGACTCCACAGAGCCTTTCCTACATCTGGGCTGCCTGCCGTGGCAAAGTGCAGGCGTGGGCTGAGGCCATGGCTTTGTCTTTCCAGGAAAAAATGAGCCCCTGGCCGAAGCAGCAGGCCCAGGCAGAGCCTTGAGCTTGAAGCCCAGTAGGTCTGTGGCCCTCAGGGCCAGAGCAATGCTTTCAAGGCAGGGAAGCGGCCTGCAAGCTGAGTGGGAGTGGGGGAGGGGGAGGGAGACAGCTGAAGCCGAGTCCAGAAGGGCGGCGATGGAAGAGCTGCAGCTGGGTCAGAGCCTGGAGGAGGGCGGGGCCTTCACTGAGGACGCCCCCCCCCCCCCGAGGCCAGCCCTAGGCCCCGGCGGTCGCGCATGCGGCTTGGCCTGTGCGGTGTGTGGGGGGTTGAACCCAAGCCCGCAGGGCTCCCGGAGCGGCCAGAGAAAGAAGGGCCCATGGAGAGGTAGGCGAGGTGGGCAGGGGGCGCCACCTTACTCTCCTCAGCTCCCTGAGGGATGAGAGAGAGAGACAGAGACAGAGAGAGAGATCCCTGACCTCTGAGTCTCTGCCTCCACAGCTGGCTGGTGCCAACTCACGCGCCATCCCACTTCCAGCCATCACCCCCACGCCTGCCCCGGGGCCAGCCCCCACCACAGAGAGGCCGTTGGTTCCTGCTCACCTCTGTGCCGTCCCTTCCCGACCTGACCCCAGTGCAGGGGATAAGCTTCAGACAAGTCTTTCCATGTCCCTCTGCATGACAATAGACTTCCTCCCCTCTCTCATTCCACAGGCCCACCCGGGGACATCCACCTTTGTCATTAGCTCAGGAGAGGATGCAAGATGAGAATCTCTGCTATTGTGTGGGGGAGACCTCAGTTTCCCGGGTTTCCCCCATGGACACATGTTCTTCAGCTGGGTCTGATTTTCTCCAGACAAGCTGTCTTGGGAAGGATTTGGCCAGCCCTAAGAACCTGAAGGGAAAGGGCGGAGGGGGGTTCTCTCTCTGCCCCCGACAGCCCCGAGCTGGGTCGGTCCCTCAGACCCGGCCAGGGCAGCCCATCCCCCGGCGCCCTTACCCGGGGCATCCAAGGGCAGGCTCGGCGCCAGCCCCACCCCGCTCGCCACTGCCCGACCATCGTCCTCCCTCGGGGGGCCTGGGCAGGACAGGGACCCGGCTGTGGGAGGCCTCCAGATCTCAGGCCTGGCACAACCGTTTACCAGGCTGCTTCCTCCTCTGACGGGGGCCCAGCACACGCCCCAGGAGACTTGGCAGCCGCCCCCAGGGCTCTATCCTCTGGAAA
>NW_026690996.1:0-28900 GCF_020826845.1 Diceros bicornis minor | reverse complement strand
CTTCACCTCTGGCGGTGAACAGTCACTGCTCTGAGCTCAAACCGAGAACCCACCTCATGACTATGAGCTTTCAAAGGGTAACCAAGTGGCATTTTGAACCTCATCCCTTGGGAACGCCCTGTAAGACAAGGGCCAGATGAATCACTTGGCACTTGTGAGTTATCACCTCCTTTCTGATGGCTGCAAGTGTCACCTAGACACACAGGCTGGACTCTGCCAGGGAAGCCTTGTCAGGACAGCCAGAAGCTGAGGATGAATCCTGGTTCCCGGCATCCCAAGCCCTTCCTGACATGGCACAGCCACCCAGAAAAGTGATTTGGTAATGGAAAGACTGGGAAGGCCGTACTTTCCCTCCAAAGAGAAAGAAGTGCCAACAGTGAAAGCTTGATGCCTCAAATAGTCAATTAAATCCCAACAAGCAGTGGGTTGTTGTCAGATTCCTGATGCTGAAAAGATGTCTTTTGATAATAGCACGATCCGAAATAAGTCAGCAGCAGAAGGTCAAATACCGTATGATTTCCTTCACTAAGTAGTAGATAATAACAACAATAAACAAACACATAGAGACAGAGACTGGATTGGTGGTTAGCAGAGGGGAATGGGGGAGGGAGGAGGGCGAAAGGGATAATCCGGCACATGTGTGTGGTGATGGGTTGTAATTAGTATTTGGGTCGTGAACATGATGTAATCTATGCAGAAATAGAAGTATAATGATGTACACTTGAAATTTATACAATGTTATAAACCAATGTTACTGTAATAAACAAAAAATTAAAAAAATAAAAAGATAATTGCACGATCCCCCAACTGCCATGTCCATCTTCATGGATCAAATTAGCAACACATATGGATCCCAAAAACTGAGGGAAATCTGATATTTCCTTAGGTGCAACTTTGAATTAGCATGCAACAAAGAACATAAAAATGGAGACCTAGAAGTAAATATCTAATTTGAGAACATAGACATAAAAGTGCTTTTGAAATAATATTTTGGAATATTACACAAAAAGAATAATCCACTTTAAGTAGGTTTTACTGTGACTGTGAGGGGAAAAACTGAATCATCCCGTGACGTTGATAACTCGCTGCTGATTTTAAAGTACAAATAAATAATGTACATAGTAAAGGAAAATGAGCGAATGGCATGAAAAAGGAAGATCTCCTTGTTCTCTTCACCTGAAACCCAACCTCTCACCTCAGAAGGAAACTGATGTCTATATTTTCTATGTCATACAGTGGAGTTTAATAAAAGAAAAGTATTCATATGTTTTAAAATATCAAGAGCTCAAAGGAAGAAAACATTAGGAACGCTGCTAAAACACCTAACTGACATGACTGCTCCGTTTCATCTGCTATCATTACGTCCTTCTTGACCCCTTACTTTCTCTGCCTCGCTAGCAAGTCTGTCCGCCATCAGTGCTATCACCAATGTCTCTCCTGTGCTCTTCACTGCCCTGTCCTCCTTCCTGATGCCTTCCTCAGTCACCAGAAATTGTTGGCAGTGGAGCTGTGGAATTCCCAGGTCAGCTCCTGGAATCATCCTTGCCAAATCTGAAGACCGGCAGGAGTGGGCATGAGACCTGGAGTGCAGACCACCTGCGAGCACACCTGGCAGGGATTCACCTGTGTGACTAGGTGCAAGTTTTTGCAACGCTGTGGCAAGATTGAAAGGACTTACCAGTTGTCCTGCACTGCTGCAGACCTGGAGTCCTTGTGGTCTCTCGTGCCAGCAGACCTGGTGGGGCTGGTCCAAGGTGTCCTCCCAGAGAGCCGTCATTGCCAGGATGGGATGGGATTCTAGTAACCGGCCTCTTGAATATGTCACTGGACATCCTCAAAGGGATGAAGATGCTTAAACCAGGCTTTGGTTTGGACTGGTTCCCACAGTCACGCTGCTTCCTCTGTGAAAACGTGACTGTCATCCTTCTTTTCCTCTTACTCTACAAAAATAAATCATGAAATTGGGTCAAATGATAAAGGAAGCCTGCCATTTTAGGACAATTATCCTGGCTGTTTTGTACTTCCACCCTCCCTCTATCCTCTGGGGATAGATCTGACCTATGTCCTGGGATGTCATCAGGCAGATTTGCATCAAGAACAGAAAGCTCAAGGTCAAAGCTCAAGGCTTCTCCAGATCATTTCTCCTCCTCCATCCTGTTAACTCCTTCTTTGAGTGTGTTTCTATTCTCTTCTTGTCCTTGTCACTCTCAACCACACAAGTCCTGGCATTCCCTCTCAGGACAGTCGGTCCCTAGTCGTTTACTAAATCCCAAATCCTACCATTTCTGTGTTTTCTGACTACTCATTTGCTTAATCCATTGACCATTTGGTGTTTATAGCTCCTTTAGAAGTTAAATCAATAGTGACATTATCAACCACCCCGTTAGTGACTTTCTCCCATATCCCAGATGTTCACATAATCCAAATGGTGATGTTCAAAAGTAAATAATTCAGTAAACATTCACCCACACAAATTCCTGATCTCTAATATTTTTATTCAAATACTCATACAGTAGATACCTGTCCCTCAAGATCAGAAGTAATGACAGATCACCAATCCTCACCTTAATTTCCTCCTACATCTATCAACACTAGATTCCATGGAGTATGATCTCAATAATTTCCTTGGAATAATAAAAAATTCCTTACCACTCATTTATGTTGTAAACCTCCAAACCCAGATGATTCTGATTATCTGCCATGCCGCAGCTACTGCTGGTCTTATAACAAGCTGAAGAAAAAGCACGAAACATGACCTTTTGGTACCACTGTAAATACAAAACCATCTGCATCAACTGGGAAGAACCCATAATTCCTGGAAATTTTGTTCTCTTTTTTTGTGTTTACTCAATAGGAAAAAGACAAATCAATTTTAAAAATGGGCAAGGGACCAGAAAAGACTTTATCCAATGAAGGCATACAAGTGGCCAACAGGTGTACAAAAAGGTGTTCGGCATCACTGATCATCAGGGAATGCAAATCAAAACCACTATGAGCTACCACTTCACACCTGTTAAGATGGCGATTATCAAAAAAACCTAAAGATGGCAAATGTTGGTGAGGATGTGGAGAAAAGGAACCCTTGTGGGAATGTAAACTAGTACAGCCATTATGGAAAACAGTATAGATGTTCCTCCAAAAATGAAAACTAGCATATGATCCAGCAATCCCACTACTGGTATCTACCCACAGGAATTGAAATCTGGGTCTCAAAGAGAGTACCTGCACTCTAATGTTCATTGCAGCTAATTCACAATAGCCAAGATACGGAAGTAACCTAAACATCACTGATGGATGAATAGATAAAGAAATGGAATATTAGTCAACCTTGAAAAAAGAAGGAATTGCTGCTATTTTTGACAACATGGATGGACCTAGAAGACAGAGAAAGACAAATACTCGCTTATATGTGGAATCTAAAATAGTCAAACTCATATAAGCAGAGGTTAGAATCGTGGTTGCCAAGGGCTGGGGGCATGGAGAAATGGGGAGCTGATGGTCAAAGGATACAAAGTTTCAGTTATCAAGATAAATAAGTTCTGGAGATCTAGGATACGGCATAGTGCCTACAGCTGACAAGACTATATTGCATATGTCACATTTGCTAATAGAGTAGATATTATGTTGTGTTCTTACCACAGAATAATAGTACAAAAGGAGATGAGCGAAAACTTTGGGACGTGATGGATATGTTTGTGGCCCTGATGGTTGTGACAGTCTCAAGGGTGTATACTTATGTCCAAATTCATCAAGCTGTATATGGAAAAGTATGACATCATCATTGATTCTTCTGCACCTTGAAACACGCCATGTCCTCGTCACAAGAGAAAAATATTTGTAACTATGTACGGGGAGGGATGTTAACTGGACGTATTGTGATCATTTCAACATATATACAAATATTGAATCATTACATTGTACCCCTGAAACTAATATAATGTTGTATGTCAACTTTACCTCAATTAAAAAAACACAACAGACAAAACCATTTTAATGTTGTAAATGAGTTCAGTGAATCCCTGAAACTGCCCCATTCCCATATGAGAGCTACAGGAAGCAGAGAGGATGAAGTAAGATGGAAGAAATTTGTACAAAACAGTATTCAAATTAAAATCATTTAAGTTGCTATCAGTTCCTTGTGGCAAATTTCTATGAGCACTGATCTTTCACATTTTTCTTGGAAAAGCATACCTTCAGATCCAATCCATAATTGTTTCCTCATTTTCTCTAATAAGAAAATTTCAACTTAATAAATAAAACCAAAAGCATCCCTTATGTATGAATAAAGTTAGTGAACTTTACAGAGAAAAGAGCATATTTGCACAATCTCAATAAAGGAAACAGAAGAGCTGAATGATGATTCATTCAAGTTTATCTTTGAAACCCAGTAAAACCAGGTTATCTTTTCAAGGATGTGTGTAGAACTGTCAGCCTTGGAAAATAGAAATAGTGGCCTCCTCTGGAGCAAAGGGCAGGCTTGCTTACTGCCCAGTATAATAAAAATAACACACACCCCCGAGGCAAACGTCAGCAGA
Organism: Diceros bicornis minor; assembly: GCF_020826845.1. Lineage (NCBI taxonomy): Eukaryota > Metazoa > Chordata > Mammalia > Perissodactyla > Rhinocerotidae > Diceros > Diceros bicornis. The sequence goes on along the minus strand of NW_026690996.1, from coordinate 24,365 downwards.
CTTCCTGCCCGTTATCAAAGATTTGAGTTTCTTAAGCTCTGAGCTCTTGCAACTCTCTGTGTCTCACCTGGCCCACTGTGTATCACCCTGTAGGAAGTGGGATTTAGTGAACCGGTGCAAATGCTGATACTCTGGTCACTGCTATTGTTGTGTCATTAAGTCCTTTGTCTCTTACGCATGGGTCTCGTGTTTTTTGCCAGCATCTGTAAGACCATGGTAGGCTAACTTATTGGTTTGCAGGTAAGGTAAAATATCAGACCTTTCACAGTTCCCGACAAACCCTTAAAGTAACTAGTAGTCTTAGGCACAGAGAGCTATCCAGAACAATATGCATGGATGGTCTCCATAGAAGACATTACAAGTCTCCAAAACTACAGTAAGTCTCTCTGACCTCTTTTATTTCTACCCCAAGTAGAAGGAGAGGCACCAAGCTATTATAGACCTAGGGCTTGTGCAAGCCACTGGAGACCTAGTGACCAGAAGCTTTCCGTGGGGAACAAAGACAGACGGGCATATTTTCAAAATGGACCCATGTGCCTCCTGGTCATCAAAAAGACAGTACATTATCTTAATTTATGATGATTTGATTAATTAAAATCTTGTGTTGGGTCAAATAGACCCTTTTTTTTTTTTAATTTTTGTTTATTGCAGTAACATTGGTTTATAACATTGTATAAATTTCAAGTGTACATCGTTTATACTTCTATTTCTGCATAGATTACATCATGTTCACCACTCAAATACCAATTACAACCCATCACCACACACATGTGCCGAATTATCTCTTTCACCCTCCTCCCTCCCTCCATCCCCTCTGGTAACCACCAATGCAATCTCTGTCTCCATGTGTTTGTTTATTGTTGTTTTATCTACTACTTAATGAAAGAAATCATGTGGTATTTGACCTTCTCCCTCTGACTTATTTCACTTTGCATAATTCCCTCAATGTCCATCCATGTTGTCACAGATGGCTGGATTTCATCGTTTCTTATGGCTGAGTAGTATTCCATTGTGTATATATACCACATCTTCTTTATCCATTCGTCCCTTGACGGGCATGAGGTGATATCTCATGCTAGTTTTGATTTGCATTTCCCTGATAGTTAATGTGTCTGTTGGCCATCTGTATATCTTCTTTGGAGAAATGTCTGTTCAGGTCTTTTGCCCATTTTTTAATTGGGTTGGTAGTTTTGTTGTTGAGATGCATGTGTTCTTTATATATTTTGGAGATTAACCCCTTATCAGATGTATGGTTTGCAAATATCTTCTCCCAATTGTTAGGTTGTCTTTTCGTTTTGTTGATGGTTTTCTTTGTTGTGCAGAAGCTTTTAGTTTGATGTAGTCCCATTTGTTTAATTTTTCTATTGTTTCTCTTGCCCGGTCAGACATGGTGTTTGAAAATATGTTGCTAAGAACAATGTCGAAGAGCGTACTGTCTATGTTTTCTTCTAGAATTTTCACAGTTTCAAGTCTTACATTCAAGTCTTTAACGCATTTGGAGTTAATTTTTGTGTATGGTGTAAGGTAAGGGTCTACTATCATTTTTTTTCATGTGGCTGTCCAGTTTTCCCAACACCGTTTGTTGAAGAGATTTTCTTTTCTCCATTGTATGTTCTTGGCTCCTTTGTCAAGGATTAGCTGTCCATAGATGTGTGGGTTTATTTCTGGAGAGAAGGAAGGGGAGAAATAGATAAAAGTTAGCTGCTCTGAAGCCACTCTTAAGACCCCTGGATCTATATGTAACCCAGGAGATAGAGGCAGACGGCTGTGTGCCTAGATCCTCCTGCACTGTGGTTCTCAGGGATGTCACAGGGCTGAAGCAGCTTCCTGAATCATGTTTACACGTCCATGTGTACAATACCCCTGACCATGGGGGTGAACCACTATTCAATCATCCCTTACACACCTCTAATTAACAATTAGATTTCAAAATCGTTGTATCATTACATGATAATTTATTCCTCAAACCTCTAGGATGCCAAGCTAAAAGAAAATCAAATTTCAATGGCTTATTTTCTTTGAAGGACCAAGATGTTCTTTCACACTTGGAATATGGATTAGAGGAAAAATCCATCAAATCAATGGAAACAAGTTAAGAAATGGACAGAGGGATATTTCATTCATATATACACAGTTTGCACTGTGGCAAAAATAGAGTTATATTTTTAAAAATTAGAAGTTTTTTAAATTTTATAGATATTAAAGTCTTTGTTCTGTTTGTACTGTCTTTGGTTTACCAAATCAAACTCACTCTTTCATGGGCATTTCTAGCATTGAGTGTCAATAACAGCAGCTTTTTTAAATTCTTATTTTTCCCATGTCAATGAACAAGGGCAGAGGTCATTGAGAGGTCAAGTCTAATCTACCTACAGATTTGGCAGCCTTAACTATGGATGTTCAAGTCAGACATTGCCAGCAGAGCCACATCTCATCACCCACAGGTGATTTTTTACTAGTAATCACAGATACTTGAGGATATAAAAGGAAATTCTTTATTAAGAACCAAACTTATAGATTCCTATCTTGGGTTCATTACTTTGATTTTTTGACCCAAATCACATACATCGATTAGACCATGTTAAATTCTATGATCTTTAGAAGATGCAGCCTACAGCTGAAGAGAAATAGATACAACAGCAATATCTTATCCTCTCTGAAGTCCAACGGAGAGTCCCTGGATTCAAAAGTTTTCAAGACAAGAAAAAGTCATCCTTCTTCTGAACAGAGAGAGTAGAGGCTAGTCAAACATTCAACTTTAAATTGTTAACGTGGGGGACGGCCCAGTGGCTTAGTGGTTAAGTGTGCACGCTCTGCTACTGGCGGCCTGGGTTCAGATCCTGGGCGTGACCTGACGCACCGATACTCCAGCCATGCTGAGGCCGTGTCCCACAAACAGCAACTAGAAGGATGTGCAACTATGACATACAACTATCTACTGGGGCTTTGGGGAAATAAAAGGAGGAGGATTGGCAATAGATGTTAGCTCAAAGCCGGTCTTCCTTAGCAAAAAGAGGAGGATTATCATGGATGTTAACTCAGTGCTGATCTTCCTAACAAAAATAATAAATAAATAAATAAATAAATAAATTGTTAACATGACTTGTTAGAATGTGACGGAGCAAGCATAATACATTCTAAGTTTCATGATTTTTCTCCAGAATACTGAGATGAATTACCTTGAATGCCAGTTTACCCATAAATGTCTTTATTCAGTGATAAAATTAATTTCCCTATAAATTAATTCCCATAAAAATGTTGAAAATATCATAGTCTCTGACTAAATGGAAACAAAACAAATTGAGCAGTTGAATAGCAGTGTAATAAATTCCATACAAGGATCTGACTGCAGCATTATGTATAATAGTGAAACTGGATGTAATCCCAACTCTATCAAAGAAGAAATAAACAGATCATCGTATTCCTGTTCTTTGCAATACCTCTAAAACATATAAAAAGCTAAGTTAGAGTGACATGCACTGATAAGGAGAGACATTTATGATATATGGTGTGAGAAACAGCAAATTGCAAAACGATATAGTTATGTAATTTATTTTAAAATAACTTTGTGTATTTATAAATTCATAGGAAATGTCCAGAAGAATAAGCCACAACCTCTTTACAATAGTTCCTTCCGACTAGCAGAGTGAGTTTTAGGGAAGGGGATGGAAGGGGAAGGTTTCACTTTACTCTACATAGATCTGTGTAATTTGACCTTTTTAATAGTATGTATTTCTTTCATATTTAGAAAAATGAGTGATGTGACCATTTGGTGCAGGGCAACAGTATGATGTTCACCAGTCTCTGTACTGTATGTTACTGCACAGCATGGACTGTAAGAGAAAGCCCAGAGGAGCAATGAAGACAAAGAATACATGACACCTGCAAAAAGTCAGTGGAATATTTCTCCATAACAAACCTTCCAGGTGAGTGACGGTCAGTATCTTCCACTGTTCTAGCTCTCAGAATAAACCTAGAACCTGCCCAGGGTAAGCCTGAGGACCACGCCCTGCTAGTCCACTCCCCGCCCAGGGCCTGTTTGTGCAGGGTGACTTGCATCAAGCAGACAATGGACTCAGGATGGGGCATGTGCCTTTGGGAATCCTGACAGAGAGGAACAAAGTGAAACACCAGCTAAGTGCACACACCTGAGAGGCGGAGATCCAGGTGGAGGCTCAGAATGTACCAAGAAACTGTGTGAAGTGAACGAAGCTACTCGACCTCTCTGAGCCTCAGTGTCCCCCCGGGAAAATAGGGATCACAGGCCTACTTCACAGAGCTGTTGGGGAAGATACATAAAAGTGCTTGTGACAGCCAGTGTCCACATTATTAACAAAGTCATATCCGACTTCAAAATAATCGATGAAAAGAATAATGTTAATGAGACCAAAGACAAGATGCCCAGCTTCGTAACAGCCCCAGTAGCATGAGAATAAGAGGAGCTCCAAGTAAGCAGGGCTCTTCACAGATCCACTGGAGACGATGAACACTATACATCTGACCAGGATAAGTGGGTGTTGTGTAGTGACTCGTTTAGAGATCGTGGGTCCCTAAAGACACTGAAATACAGTTACATACAGTGGCTCCTAGGAGATAACTACAAAGCAACCAATGCAACAGATAGGAATGGGAAGGGGCCAAGCAGAAGATGGTCAGAGCCACAAAATCTGACAGAAGACACTGAAGCACAGGCGCCCAGCTCAGTCAACAGCTGCTGTGGTTGCGCCAGGGGATCAAACTTCTGAGGCAGCCATTGTGGGGACTCCTGGGAGCACAGTGGTCACTGCGGCCACACCCCAACAGCAGTGCATCAGAGCACACAGACCCCGATACTTTCCTCTCCATTAATCCCGGTTTCAAGATGATGAATATCGTCATGTTACAATGTCTTTTTCCAACCTTTGTGGATGAGGGTCATCAGAACACCCTGAGGAGGGCACAGGCCAGAGTAGTATGGAACACTGGGGGCTGGGGTGGCGGCGCTGCACCTGACTACACGGACTATCACCTGGGCCTATTGAACACGAGAGAAGAACCCGAGGATGTGGTCTAATGAGAATTCCCTGTCTTGTCACATTCAGTGACACTACAGTTTCTCATTCTTTCTCTACAAAAATGTTAAAGAATTCATGTGTCATTAATTCATAAAGAAGCAAATTCTTGACAAAGTGACAGGGTCCAGTTTCCATGACCAGGTTTTTCACTTGTTTTGATAATATCCCACATTGAGGAATCGGAAAGATAACCTATCCGGATGTGTACTATAAACAAGGACTTTTCTTCATGTAGATCGAAGCCCAGATTTTTAGGGATGACATAAATCATGAAAGCTGCTAACCATTCCTCCACAGGTTTCAATAAGACTTTTAATTTAATTTACTAATCTCAGGAAAAGAGAATTTGGCATTTCAAGTTTTTTGTTTCTGCATTCAAGTGTATGGTACAGGCAAGAGAATGACCAGAAAAAAGTTAACAGGCAGGTCTTGCTTGCATTTTATCTTCTGCAAATAAGCAGGATATTTTATGCTCTGTTCTTTTCACTGCTCTAATCAATTTTTAAAGAATACTATACATCTGACTATCCATAGGCGTGTTTATCTGGGAAACTTGCCGGAATCCAAAGCAGAGATGTTAAAGCTGACGGGTTTCAAATGCTGCCCAAGTGCTCTCTACCTTGAACATCCCTCTCCCAAAGCTGAACCACCGTTCTCTTCCTGAGGGATCTGAGTTGCCACCCGTGTCCCTAAGAGACTGGTCGGCCACTCAGGCCTGAGGTGAGATTAGGTGATCAACCTAAAGGGCAAAATGCTTAAGCTATTCTAATCTTAAGGTTGCTGTTTCGGAGGCCTCTGCACTGGAATGGGTTGGTGAAAATGGCCTACTAGATACTTGCCTGGGAATTGGGTTTTTATCCTCCGCTCTTAGCGGATCCCGGGGAAACCAATGATTAACTTCACAGATACCTCAACTTCCACATCTGCAAAAAAGGCAAGCAACAGCCAATGTTACCACCCTGCAAAGCTCCTAAGTTGTGCTTGCAAGAGGGACCACAAGGGCGAATGTCTCCCAAAAGCTGATGAAATGATGGTACTTTGGCTGGAGAAGGCAGAGGGCAGCAGGCAAAGTGGAAAGTTTCTGGGATGTCAAACCAGTTCCCATAAGCAGTTTAGAGAAACACCTGGCCCTGGACTAGGTAGGAGGCTGTGGAAAGACCCACAGGCACACAGGGGGGAGGAGGAATCAAGCAACGGAGGGAGGCGGTGGGGAAGAGGTACGAGTCCGGCTTCAATTTTGGACAAAAGTAGTTGCACACTGCAGGCCCGCAGCTGCCCATGCAGCCACCACACCTTCGTAACGCCGTGGTCCCTCTCGTCCCACCACATCCCTCTGGGACTCAGTCCACACGGAGCGGGTGCAGGACTAGAGTCCTGAGTCAACGGCGGTTTGGCCCTCGGCCAAGCTCACACCGCCCTGCTCCTCCCCCCAGGGCTAGGCATCATCCCGTGCCCAGAGCATCCTTTGAGTTGTAGTCCTGCAGCCATGCAGGCTGCCGGCTGGGAGCGGTTAAGAGACAAAAGCTCCCAACAAGCACAGCTAGGGGCCCCAACTCCCGCCTTGTCCCTCTGCCCCTGGGCCCCGCCCCTCTGCTTCCATATCTCAAATAGAAATACCGGGTGCCTGGGATCCTGGAATTTGCCTTTTCAAGGCCACCTGTCCTACCATCCCCTCCATCCTTCTAGGCTGCCATGATCCTCCCTCTGGACCCCGTGGTCAGGGTCGCTGCAGAGACCCTCCCTTTGGACCCCGCCCACCTGAAGGCCCCATACCTTGGTCAGGCGTCTTAGAAGGACTGCCTTGAGCCATGTCATTAAAAGGAGAAAACATCACAGTGGGCGGCCCCATTCCTGCATTATACAGACAGGAAAACCACGTGCACTGGTAAGTGACCCCTAAGCCACTTTGGGGCCCACACGCACGCCCCTTCTCTGAGGCTGCACACAGGCTTGTTCACTGGACTTCCTTATCCCAGTCTGGACCTCTTGGCCACATTGACACAGGCAACAGCACTGAAACTTCCCCTTCGTCCTTCCCACAATGTTAGGCAAGTTCGTCGAGGAATGTAATATGCAATTTCTGGTCTACTATAGGGCTGGCTCCTGGGAACCAGTTTTAATATCCCTTTTTAAATATACCCTCAGAATCACAAAATAATGAAGCAAAATAATTTGTTGCTGTGGGGGCTTATGGTGATAACTCTCTGAAGTCATTTTTCCATTTAGCTTCTCTCCAAAGACTACAAATACTACAGCACTACAAATACAAAGACTCCAAATACTACAGCACCACATGCTTCTCAGACTGGTGGATGCACAGCTCCACTTCTTTGCAGGGAGGACGCACAACAGCAGAATATAGGTGGCCTGACTTTCTGGACCTTCAGTATTACTACAAGATTTGGAAGAAGCAAAGTTAGGTCATTTCCAAGGAAAGGAATTAAAAACTTAACACTAAGATGAGGTGGGAAAGTCATATGCCATTAATAATTGTCAGTAACCTGTGCCTGAAATGTCAGACTTCCTCTGAGAAAGAACCCTGAGATCCTATTTCCCATTGTTTTAAATAGGAAAAATTAGAAGTCATAGCAAATCTATTGAAAAACCCTACAAATTTCCTAAGTCACTTTATGGCACCTAGACATAAGTTAGGAACATCATTGCTCCTCGTTTTCTTCCTCATTCAACCCAGTCCCACAAGTCTTGACTTCATGCTGTGAACACGGCACTGTGCTAGGTGTCAAGGCCTTGGTGAGTATCATCATGGGGGTGGGCCTTGCTGGAAAAAGATTGCATCATAAAAACTCAAAGCCATGCCACTTGCCAAATTGAGGCAATAATGGAAAGACCCTAAGGGACGCACAAGGGTGAGGGCATTAATAGATACTTGGGAGTATGAAAATCCATCTAATGGTGTCATGAGTGAATGTATTCCACTTTAAAACAAAACACTGCTGTTAGTCTGAGATAATGAGTTAGTATCTTTGTGCATATATGCAGGATTTAAAATGTTTATTGATGTATACCATGTGTACAGAAATATACGCAGAAGTCATCTATGTAAACCTCAAAGAATTATTACAAAGTGAACACACTTGTGTGACTAAGAACTAGCACCAGCTTCACTCAGGCCCCAACAATCCCTTTCTCCTTCCTTCCTCCCCAAAGATAACCAGTATCTTACCAGTGAACACTGTATATCAGGTTTGTCTTCTTACACAAGAGTTTTATTACAGAACAATTTAAACAATGTACAAAATAAACAAAATAGCATAGTAGGCCCATCACCCAGCTTCAACAACTGCTAATTATCTGCCATTTTTGTTTCATCCATGCTCCATCCCATTCCCACCTCACTTTATTATTCTTTTAGTCTTTTGTGTGTGGGGGTGGGGTAAGATGTATGCACACTGAAAGGCAGAAATAAGAACCGTATAGTTTTGGCAAATAAACATGCCCATATAACCTTCACCCCTTTAAGAATAGGAGATTTCCATCACCCCCAGAAAACTCCTTCCTGTTCCTTCCCAGGCAACTGTTTCGTTCCTCTGAAGCAACCACTGTTCTGGTTTTTTCACCATAGGTTCATCTTGGCTGAAATCATCCCACGTGTATTGTTTTCTGTCCACCTTGCCTCCCTCGGCACGAGGTTGGTGAGACTCACACAGCATGTGTGTGTCAGCATTTGCTCCTCAGCACAGCTGAGGGCATTCTGTTCTGTGGATGCCCCGCAGTACGCTCATCTTCCTCCTGGGGAGGTGCAGCTTATCTCCTGCGAAAATTCTTGTATAAACGCTTTTTGTATGCCATTTAATTCCTTTATTAGCATTTAAGTGTCACACCTTTGCAGTTTTTAGTGGTTGGTCCAGATTACAATATGCATCTTTAACATATCACAGTCTACCTGGACTTAATAGTGCACCAATTTATTCAATGTAAAATATGGAAGTCTTGCTACAGAACAGTTGCATTTATCTCTGTCTGTCCTTTGTGCTATTGTTGTCATAAAATTTACATCTACCCATGTTATAAATCCCACAATACAGTGTTATAATTTTTGCTTTAAATAGTCATAAGTCTTTTAAGAATTTAAGAGAAAAAAGTTAAGTATTTGGAGGGAGATGCTTTGAGGCTCTGCAAAGATACTGTTTCTTCTTTAAGTTTCACCCACAGTTTTTGCATTCATCAGTCAGTCATGCCCACAGTAATTATTACTGTAGCGTTCTAGTGGCGATTTTCTATTTCATGCTATCCAGCCGCATTTATTATTTGGAATTCCGTGAGGAAGATTCCCCCCCCCCTTCCTTCTTCCTTTCTTTCTCTTTCTCTCAATCTTTTTTCCCCCTTTTATTCTTTCTTTCTTCCTTTCTTATTTAATTTTTTTTATATCAGTATAGACTCATGGATATTTATTTTATTCTCTGGGTAATAATCCAATGCTACTGTTATTTATTTTGTTGCTCACAGTTTTCTAGCTTGAGCCACTGGGATGTCTTTCAGATTGATTCCTTTTGACACATCTCATCATTTTCTGTGTTTTTTTAAAGCACTTTTTTACTTTCTGGCACTACATGATGCTCCAGGCTCACCTTGTATTTTCCATCTCCAGCCCTAGAATCAGCCATTTCTCCAAGAAAACCTGGTTCTTTTTATTGGAGAATGATATTTAGAAACCAAGATCAGGGAGCTAGGTATGCTCATTGATACTAGAGTGTCATTGCTTCTAGACTCTCTCAGCAGTGCTTGGAAATGTATGTATGAATATAAAATCAGGTATACACATCTATCTATAGATCTTTCAATCTATCTATCAATCTATCTTTCTATTTGGATAAATATATTAAAAGAGACATGGATTCATACTGATACTTCCAACTCCAATCCAGCACCACAGAATTTATTCTAGCCTTTTCCTTTTGTTTATTCGTCACTTCTTTCACCAACAGTGAGAAACTTAACTCCAGATATTTGCAATATTTACTAATGTGTCAATTAGTTTCAGAATTACTAATCCATACCCTTATGAAAAACAAATTTACCACCTAGAGTACAGTGTTTGTGTCCAGTACTTTAATTCTACAGTATCCCATCAAAACACTGTCTTCCAAAGTTACTTAGGTTAGGACCTTCCATCCCCAGCCCTTCAGTGTGGTTATGTCACATACTTGTAATACAGTGAGATTCATTTGTCACTGCATTCCATCTGAGTTCCTCAGCATCCTGATTGATTTGTAAAATTTGCAGAGTAAAATTCACTCTTTGTGGTGTACAGTTTTACAGGTTTTGACAAATTTATGGTCGTGTATCCACCTCCACAGTACCATACCGAGCTGTTTTTTTCACCCCCAAAATTCTTTCATACTGTCTCTTTGTAGTCAACCCCCTCCCCCACTCCATCTCTTGGCAACCACTGATCATTTTCCATCCCTTTAATTCTGACTTTTCTAGAAAGTCATGTAAATGGAATCATAGTACATAGCCTTTTAAATCTGGCCTCCTTCACTTAGAGAAATGCATCCAAGATTCATCCATCTTGTTGTGTGAATCAAGAGTTTATCCTTTTTATTGCCAAGTAGTATTCTAATGTCCCAGTGCAACACAGTTTCTTTCTCCATTCACCTAATGAAGGACATATAGTTTATTTCCAGCTTTTGACAATTATGAATAAAATGGCTATCAATATTCACACAAAGATTTTTGTTTAAATATTAGTTTTCAATTTGCTTCAGTAAATCCCTAGGAGTGGGATATCTGAGTCACATAATAAGTGTAGGTTTAACTTTATAAGAACCTGCTAAATTGTTTTCTGAATGCAACTATCATGTTGCATTCCCAGTTCTAGTTGTTTCTAGTCCTCACCAGCACTTGGTATTTGCAATTTTATTGGTATTTGCAATTTTATTTTTTATTTTAGCCAACTAATAGGTGCCCGGTATCTTATTGTGGCTTCTGCTTCCTTTTTGAAAATGAGTTCTGCTAAATATAGAATCCTGTGTTGACTTTTGGGTTTTCTTTCTGCACTTGAAAGATGTCATTTTGTTGTTGCTTTGTCTCTTTTGTTTTTGATAATATATCATTCATCATTCACATTATTTCTCCCTGTATGTAATGTCTTCCCCAGTACTTCCTTGACTGCTTTCAAGTTTTTCTTTTTATCTTTGGATTTTAGCAGCTTGACTATCATGTGCCTATGTATGCTTTTATTTTGTATTTTATTTTGTGAGGTTGCTGACTTTCTTCGATCTAAAATTTTAGATTTTCCACCAAATTTTGGAAGTTTTATGCTATTACTTGTTGATTTGCCTTTCTGCCTCATTTAATTTTTCTGTCTCTCCCCTCTCTGCTGGGGACTCAATCATCTCACAGGTAAGGCTCTCTTCATTTTTCTTCAAAATTTTTACATTCTTTTCTTCAGATTGGATAATTTCTATTGCTCTATCTTCATGTTTCTTCTACTATTTCTAATCTACTGGTAAACTCAAAAGTATTTTTTTATTTCATCTTCCTATTTGGTTCTTTTTTGTAATTTCAATTTCTCTGCTGAGTTTCAACATCTGTTCATTCATTATGAGAATATTTTTCTTTACCACCATGATCATCTTTATAATCGCTGATTTCTTATCCTTGTCTGCTAATTGCAACACGTTTGGGATAGTTTCTAGTGCCTGCTTTTGGTCATATATGGATTACATTTTCCTATTTCTTCAAATCTCATGATTGTTTAAATTGTCTACTGGAAACCATGAGTCATAGTTATAGAGACTCTGGATTCTATTGTATTCCTTTGAAGAGTGTTGTTATTTTTCTAGCAGGGAGTTAACTTGGCTGGAGTGAAATTCCAATCTTCTCTCCTTTACAGTGGGCATAGCTGAAATCCTCATTCAGTTCTTTCATCTTCCAACTGCTGATTTTACACTAGGCCCTCTGAGGCCTACCCTGCATGTGTGTTGTTCAAAGATCTGCAAATTTGATGTCTGTGTGCGGGAGACTTACACACATATTTTGAGATTTTTCCTCTTTGTGGTTCCCTCCCTTCCAGAATTTCTCTCCTAACTTTCCAGCTACTCTTCCAGCCCCAAAATACATCCTCTAACATTACAAGTAAGACTGTAGTTTTTCCCCTATCTGGGCCACGTACAGATTTTGCAATGTTTTGAGGAAAAAGACTCAAGCTTGCAAATATCTCCTGGTGCAATTCTCATCCTTCAAGGGAAGACTCCCTCTCAGTTCTGCTTGCTTTTGGAAGAGATTTATACATACACACGTATACACATTTATTGTATCTGTATTACATATAGATACATGATTCTATGTAAATATATATAATACTTTGTGCAGATTTTATCATTGTTATCTGTGAGAGTGTTAGTTCAACAACCTACTCAACCATTACTGGAAGCCAGATCTCAGTATTGTTTCTTTTTTGGATTTTATACAAATGGAATTATAAAATATATAGCTTTTTGAATATAATTTCTTTTATGCAGCATTATGGTTGTGATATTCATCGATGCTGTTGCATGTAGCTAGTGTTTGTTCATTTGTTGAAAATAATAGTTTTAATGGTCATAAAATATTCATAATATAAAATTGACCATTTTAACCATTTTTAAGTGTGCAGTTCAGTGAAATTCAGTACATTCACATTATTGTGTAACCATAACCTCCAACCATCCACAGACCTATTTTCACCTTGCACTGAAACTCTGTGCCCATTATGCAACAACTCCCTGTTGTCCCTCCCTCTTGCACCAGTCTCCTTTCTGTTCCTATAAATTTGACTACTCTAAGTACCTCATATGAGTGGAATCAAAATATTTTTACTTTTGTGACTGGCTTTATTTCACTTAGCATATAGTCCTCAAGGTTCATCCATGTCATAGCATGTGTCAGAATTCCTTCCTTTTTAAGGGTGAATGGTATTGCACTGTCTGTATACACCACATATTTTTTTTTTTTGTCAATTCATCTATTGATGGACACTTGGCTTGCTTCCAGCTTTTGGTTATTTTGAATAATGCTGTTAACAACACGGGTGTACATATGTCTTTCTATCTCTTTCTTCAATTCTTTTAGGTTTATATCCATAGATGGTGTTCTGAGATTCATTTTTTCACATGTGGGAGAGTTCTTCACACCTCCAACAAGCAATTCTTGGAATGCCAGCTGGTCATCAGATAATTCAACTCAATTTGATGTTGTCAACCCAGAGATACATCTGATTCCGCAAGTTGAGGGCTCAGTCCCATAAGACTGCACACCCACCCCAACCTCACCTCAACTTCAGGTGCCAGTTACAAGCCCAGGCTGTTACCTGTACTTCTGACTGACTGGCTATAAACCAGAGGTTCCCACAACCTCCTCCTTGGGCTTGATTAATCTGCTAGAGTGGCCCACAAAACTCAGAGAAACATTTACTAGATCACCAGTTTATTATAAAAGGATATAACTCAAGAACAGCCTGATGGAAGTGGTGCATAGGGAAAGATATGTGAGAAGGGGCACAGAGCATTCATGCCATCTCCAGGTTCACCACTCTCCAAGTACTCCCTGTCATGGCCAACCTGGAAGCTCTGTGAACTTCCTTCTATTGGGATTTTTATGAAGGCTCCCTCACATAGGCATGATCAATTATTAACTCAGTTTCTAGCCCCTCTCCCCTCTGTGATGGATAAGGGGTAGGGCTAAAAATTTCAACCTTTTAATCAGGGCTTGGTCTTTCTGGTTACCAGCCCCCATCCAGGAGCCATCCAGGAGCCCACCCAGAGTTGCCTCAATAGAACAAATGATTCTCCTAGTGTTCTTATCACTTAGGAAATTACAAGGGTTTTAGGAGCTCTGTGTCAGGGATGGAGTCAAAGACAAACATTAGAACAAGAGATGCTCCTAGTGTCCTTATCGTTTAGGAAAGTACAAGGGTTTTAGTAGCTCTGTGCCAGGAATTGGAGGCAGAGACCAATAAATATATTTTCTATTATTTCAGAACCCATAAGTGGAATTGCTATATCATATGGTAATTCTATTTTTAATTTTTGAAGAAACTGTCATACTGTTTTCCACAGTTTTATGTTCTCACCATCAGAGCACAAGCGTACGAATTTCTCAACATCCTTGCCAATCCTTGTTATTTTCTGATTTTGTGATAGTAACTATCCTAATGGATGTGAAGAGGTATCTCATTGTGGTTTTATTTTGCATTTTCCTGATACTTAGTGATGTTGAGCATCTTTTCATGTGTGTACTGGCCATTTTATATCTTCTTTGGAGAATTGGCTATTCAAGTTCTTTTTGCATTTTTAAATTGTGTTTTTTTTAATTGTTGGGTTGTAGGAGTTCTTTATATATTCTAGCTATTAATCCCTTATCAGATATGTGATTTGCAAATATTTTCAACTGTTCTGTGGGTGACCTTTTTACTCTGTTGATAGTATCTTGTGATACAGAAAACTTTTGCATTTTGATGAAGTCCAATTTGTTATTTTGTTGTTCTTGTTGCTTATGGCTTTGGTGTCAGATGAAAGAAATCATTGTTGGCAATGTCTTTTGGACCCAATGACATGCAGCTTATACCCTGTGTTTTCTTCTAATGATTTATAGCTTCAACTCTAACATTTAGATCTTTGATCCATTTTGAGTTAATTTTTGTATGTGGTGTAGGGTAAGAGTCCAACCTCATTCTTTTGCACGTGGGTATCCAGTTTTCCCAGCACCATATTTGGAAAAACTTATCCTTTATCCAACGAATTGTCTTTGCACCCTTGTCATAATTCATTTGACCATATATGCAAAGGTTTATTTCAGGGCTTTCTATGCTATTTCATTAGTATATTGTGTGTATTTATGCCAGCACTGCACTGTTTTGTTTACTTTGTAGTATGTTTTGAAATCAGAAAGTGTGAGTTCTCCAAATTTCTTCTTCTTTTTCTAGATTGTTTTGGCTATTCAGGGTCCCTTGAGAGGTCATATGAATTTAAGGATATATTTTTCTATTTTTGCAAAAAACATCATTGGACTTTTTAGCTCCTTGAGTAAGATGGTTCTTAAGTATTTTACTCTTTTTGATGCTACTGTAAATAAAAATATAAAGTTTTTAAATTTCTTTTTCAGATTACTTATTATTAATGTATGGAAGAACAACTAATTTTTGCATATTTATTCTGTGTCCCACTACTCTGCAGAATTTATTAGTTCTAACAATTTCTTTGTGGAATTTTTAAGGGTTTCAACATATAAGATATTATGTGTGAAAAAATACAATGTTATTTCTTCCTTTCCAATTTGGATGCTATTTCTTTCTTTTTCTTGCCTAATTTGCTTTGGCTAGATCTTCTAATACCATGTTGAATAGAAGTGGTGAAAGTGGACATTCTTGCCTTGTTCCTGATCTTAGAGGAAATACTTTCACTTTCACACTTGAATACATTGTTCTCTGTGGATTTCTGTATATGGCTTTTATTATGTTGAAGCAGTTTCCTTTTACTATGAGGGTTTTTTGGTGTTTTTAACATGAAAGCATGTTTACTTTTGTCAATCACTTTTTCTGCATCCATTGAGATGATCATGTGTTTTTTTCCTTCATCCTGTTAATGTGGTTTATTACATTGATTCATTTTCATATATTGAAACACGTTGAATTCCAGGAATAAATCCCACTTAAAACGGGCCGGCTCCATGGCTTAGTGGTTAAGTGCACGTACTCCAGTGCTAACGGCCCAGGTTTGGATCCTGGGTGTGCACCTACGCACCGCTTCTCCAGCCATGCTGAGGCCACGTCCCACATACAACAACTAGAAGAATGTGCAGCTATGACATACAACTATCTACTGGGGTTTTGGGGGGAACAATTAAGTAGATAAATAAAATTATTTTAGAAAAATAATGCATAATCCTTTTAATATGCTGCTTAATTTGGTTTGTTATTATTTTATTGAGGATTTTTGTATCACTCTTCATCAAAGATATTGACCTGTAGTTTTCTTTTCTTTTAATCGATTTGGCTTTGATATCAGGGTAGTGCTAACCTCACAGGATGACTTTAGAAGTATTCTCTCCTCTTCAACTTTTGGAAAGCGTTTGAAAAGAATTGGTGTTTGTTAATTAAAAAAAAGTCTTTGGGCCCAGGAATAAATTCAGAATAAAATAAATACAAATAAATATTTTTTTTAAATGTGAAAATGTTATTTCCTAAAAAAATTAAAAATTAAGCAAGTATATCACTTATCACTTTATTTCTAGAAAATTTTTTTAACCTAATAGTAAGCATAAACAAATTGTTAGAATTAAAATGACTCAAGTGTTAATTTTCTTCATTGCAAATTTTCTGACAGAGGTATATGATGCCATCATGTATGACATCTTTTATGAAAAAATGGTCATTTTTTGTAGTATTTGAGAACATTATGAATTTTCCCAGTGGCATCTGACAATACTCTGATATGCAAAGTTATCTTTTCAACATATATGTCTTTACCAAATTAACAAACTCTGTCAGGTGCTAATTAATCAACTACTTTTCATATAATTGAGGCTCTCCACCATCAACTTCCTTAACCATCAAGAAATTCTACAAATTCTGCAAGATTAACCATTTTACTTTACACTGTACTTATCTCATGTGGTTTAAAGCATCCAAAAATCATTGATAAACTGGTCCTGCCTGAACTAAATCATGGTGAATTATAAAAGATTGTCTCTGTTAAGTGGGGAGGGATTTCAGGTTGAACTTAATTTTATAAGTGGTCAATTTATTACAGTGTATTGTTCTGTTATGTATTTCACTTCTTTTTTAAAAAAGTGATAGTTGAGGGCACTTAGATAATAAAAAGTTGAGAAAATAAGGAACTGATATACTCTGTAAGCTTCAAATGTTTTGAAGCATAAGATACAATAAGAACTAAAAGTAACAGTTGGGAAGGGGGAAGGGAGGAGGGCGAAAAGGATAATTCAGCACATGTGTGTGGTGATGGATTGTAATTAGTATTTGGGTGGTGAACATGATGCAATCTATGCAGAAATAAATGTATAATGATGTACAACTGAAATTTATACAATGTTATAAACCAATGTTACTGCAATAAACAAAAAATTTTAAAAAAATGAACTAAAACTAAGAAATGGCAGAGGAAATAGAGATAAGAGGATGAAATTGCAAAACTGAATCTATAGTAATATCTCAGTGGCTAGCGTTGTGGTGCCAAGAAGGTGGTGAAGTCAAAGAATTCATAAAGATGATAATAAACAGACTGCAAAGAAAAAATACTGAAATTTTTATAGAGAGAATTTTTACAGTGATATTACAAATAGAGAAAAGGGAAGAGAAGTTGAAGAAAGAGACTATTTGCTGAAATATTTATTCCCCTCTATGACCCTATCTTTACCTGCAAAATCTCGTCCCTAAGCCACATTTTCCATACTTGGGGAAGAGAGCAATTAAGCTCATCTGAAACCTCAACTGCCCAGCCTCACAAAGGAGCCAACTGGAGGTAGGATTTTTGGTTCTGAATTTAGCTAAACATCTTCAAAGAATGTATCTGACCTTCTTTATCCAGGGCTATCAGTGAAGGGCTGGCTGGCTTTCAGAGAAGAGCAATTCACAGTCAGCAGAGACATTTTCTGTTGAGCTCTCTAGAGAAGGCTGTGGGGCTTGTCAGTAAGAGTTGATTGCTATACGGGTTACATTTTTTAATTTTATTCAGAGATTTATAAAGAAATTTACATGATAAATATTACTTATTATCAAGAAAAAAGGTTGTCTATTCTCTGGTCATTTAAGCAAAATTCTCCTCTCAGGGCCCACCAATGGACAAAGCCCAGATTTAATCTCCAAGAGTCTGCCAGGCACTCTGTGGTCTGTGGGAAACCCTCAAGTTGGCAGCCTGTTCCCTTGTGTCTTGTGCTGGTACTTAATCTTCCATCTCTTCAGAGTACAACTAGACAGAAGCTCAAAGGACTTGACATTGGAGAAATGTACTTTTCATTATCTTTAGACTTCTACACTTTTCCAAAAGACTCTCAGCATTTCCAGTAATTGTGCAGCAATTTACCCAACACTAAGGTTCTCACTATTAAAAATTAAAATAAATAAATTTTGAAAATGGAAAAAGTGATCTTTGAAATTTTGTACAGAATCTATATAATTGGTGCATCCTTAAAAAATGGAGGAAAGATAGCAAATTTAACTGTTTTGGTTAGTTAACACAGTAAGTAATATATTGTATATATTATCAATTTTGAGATTATTTGTATTTAAAAATACTGCTTCAAACCCTTAAATAATTGTATGTGGTAGAGTCTGCCGTCTGCTTTGACTGAACAATTAAATACAAGTCAGCCAAAATTCTTCCATTCCTGTATAATCTTATATGTGAGTGGTAATGGTTGGTTCTTATAGATTGTTTGAAGACGTGCATATCACAAAATACAAGTGGCCATTAAAAATTAAAATGTTCACCAAACACAAGATCATCTGATTCCCAGAAAAAGAAAAGGTTAATGTAACATTAAGGCTACAACTGTCAAAAAGGAAGCCAAGATACACTCAAGTCAAGCTTTTGTTCAAAAGTTAATTGGCTCATCTTTGAAACTTTATCATGTTTATTATGTAAGCAAGATACTTTCAGAGCCTAGAATATGGAAAGTGCTTATTGGTAAGTTAACATTCTGATCATTTATTTTGTAAATGTTAATATGAGATATATAAGTCATTTTCTACTATATTCAGATTTTCAAGTTCTGCTAAATCTAGGACCACGTTACTGGCAAGTTGGGAATATCTCTAGACATATGAAAAATATGAGTCCTACACAAAAGCTTATACATTCTCTATTCATCAGGTTCTAAATTCTAAAACTTTCTAAGGTTTTGGAACAAACCAATGGCATTCCAAATTGACAGTAAGGTTGCATGTGCCATACATGATCCTATAGGAAGAGAAATCCAGATTTCAAATAGAGGAGATTATGCACAAGAATACGTATTCAAGTCTGAAAGGGGATTTCAAGAAAGAAGGGATTCTCAGAACATGTGGTAAGTGATAAATAACTTACCAAGGGCTCTCTAGAGGAGAACATATTGTGGAAAAAAGAGCTTCACAGGTAGAGAGCTAAAATGGCATCTCTGGAAACCTTACGATGAAACAGATGCTGAACTACTTTTTCCTAAAATTTAAAATGCATCTTATCCTCCAAACAAATACCACCTCCCTGCCTTGTGCCTTACCTGGGCATGGTGAGGTGTTGGAATCATTTTTCTAATTCATTGGCTCTTAAACTTGATGGGCACTAGAAGCACCAGAAGCACCTGGGGGCCTTGTTGAAACCCAGATTGCCAGGCCCCACCACAGAGTTTCCAGTTCAGCAGGTCTGCAACAGCACCAGAGAATTTACATTTCTACCCAGTTCCCAGGTGCTGCTGATGTTGCTGGTCCAGGGACCCCACTTTGAGAACCACAGCCTGATTTATACCCTATATATGATTACAAAACCCATTATTTCATCCTTTGGCTGCTACTTTTCCTTTATCACATCAGCACCTTAGCTCTGAATCTCCTCAACTAGCAATGAGAATTCTTAGAGAGTTTCACAGCTGGTCCTCATTTCTGGTTCAGTTCTCCCTCTTCCTCTCAATACCACATTCTCTTGTCAGGTAATTGTTCCTTTAACATCAGTTCATCATAGATCTTCCTTGCTCAAAAACTCATGGCTAGGGGCCAGCCCCGTGGCGTACCAGTTAAGTGCTCACTCTCTGCTGCTGGTAGCCCAGGTTCGGATCCCAGGGGCGCACCAATGCACCGCTTGTCAGGCCATGCTGTGGCGGTGTCCCATATAAAATGGAGGAAGATAGGCACAGATGTTAGCCCAGGGACAGTCTTCCTCAGCAAAAAGAGGAGGATTGGCCATAGATGTTAGTTCAGGGCTGATCTTCCTCACTAAAAAAAAAAAAATCATGGCTCTTATGCTGAGCACAAGATATTTTAAATTCTCTACTTGGTTAATAACGTCTGTAATAGCCTTACTTTAATAGCAAAATATGGACACCCTGTTCCTTACCCTACCTACTATAAAGGAGTATGTGAGGATTATATAAGATACAGCCAGTTCTAATTATGCACAGTGTGACATTCTATAAAGTCACTGTGAACACTGAATCAGTGAATATGACCCACTGCTCCTACGGGAAATGCAGTGTTAGGTTCCTGCAAGCCTTAGTCACATTTTCTTCAATTGATCAATACATAACCTTGTTCTCTGTGTTTCTCTTGAAAGTCACCTTATTTAATATATATTGTTGATATATTAACATTGAACTCACACCAACAGCGCTGTAACTCGTGTCTGAAAGAAGCTTGTCGAACACGCATACTTTCTTTGTAAAGGCACGTCACAGCCTCTTGCCCTGAGGAACACCAGGCAGCATTGCAGCACTACACATGGGGGACATAATAAACAGGAAAGTCACCAACACAAGGCACAAAAAGATGAGAAATGGGGCACTAAATAGACTGCAAGAAGGACACTTGTTTACAGTATAGGCTCAACAAGAGGACAGAGCGTCACCTGGTTCCCCCTCAGTTGGGAACGTGCACGTCGAGTGAATCAAATTTCTCACCACTTTGTGCATATCTGCAAATGAACATGAAAGCCCTGAGAGTGTTCATTTGGGGGCTGCCAGTACATTTTAGCTAGTGGGCAAGTGTGCAAACATGGAGTCCACAAATAATGTGGATCAACTATATTATGAAAGCATCTTTTCAAAACCAGAGAGTTGCTCAGAAATAAGAGCAATAATGATAACACAACAGCTAACATTTTAGTGCCTACTATGTGCCAGGAGCTCTTTTAAGCACTTTACATTAGTTAATGCATTTAAATCTCACTAAAACCCTATGAGACAGGAGTTCTCAGTAGCCCCATTTTATAGATGTGGAAACTAAGGCTCAGAGAGTAAATAATTTGCACAGATTCCCCAGTTAAAAGTGGAATAACTGGAGCATCATGGCGGAGTGAGCTTTCCTGTGAATTCTTCCCCCACAAGATACAACAAAAGTGACAGCCACAGACCAACAACGGAATCTCAGACCGTGAAAACCTAGAGTGGAGGGATCCACACTGCCGCACATCTGAGAGCGGAACATGCTGGGCCCCCGGAGGAAGTGGGGAGAGGTAAGGAGAACTCCGCTCCCTCCCCATCAGAGCAGCGATCCCGGTCCATGCGGCTCCCAGAGAGGGGGGAGGGGCGGCCCTCGGCGGGAAACTGTAGCTCTTCGGGCTCTCTCAGCCAGTGGGAAACTCCCGCACAGAGGGCTCAGAGGAGCCACAGGGCTACCATCAACATCTGAGCACCCCAGAGAGCGGATAAAGAGGGGCAAACGAGAAGCCTCCCACGTCAGGGACCCAGAGGGCAAAAGAGAGAGCTCCCCCCTCCCCGCAACCCGGAGTCTGCAGCTCGACCAGACCTAGCGATCCGAGGCAGACCTGAACAAACTGGACTGGACCCGTGGATCGCAGTGGGGAAAACAAAAACAAAAACAAAAACAAAACTGCGAATCGCAGCAGAAAAACTGGGGCAGAGCGCAGGGGGCTTAGACTACACAGCCCTTTACAACCAGACAGTGGCGGCAGGTGGAAATTGCAACCAGAGACTTCCAGGATGAGGAAAATAAAAACCAACACAGGAACCACAATGCCAAAATATATGAAATCACCAGACCAGAAACAAAATGACAAAAACCCAGAAATCAACCCCGAAGACACAGAAATCCATAAACTAAATGACAGAGATTTCAAAATAGCTATCATAAAAACACTCAACGGAATACGAGACAACACAGACAAACAATTCAATGAGATTAGGAGTTTCTTCACAAAAGAGATTGAAATCATAAAGAAAAACCAATCAGTGCTGATGGAGATGAAGAACACAATGGAGGAGATAAAGGAGAATCTGGAATCTTTAAAGAACAGAGCTGACAATATGGAGGAAAGAATTAGTACTTTAGAGGGTAGGAATACAGATATACTCCAGATGGAAGAAGAGAGAGAACTAAGACTAAAAAGAAATGAAGAAAGACTCCGAGAAATATCGGACTCTATTAGAAAATGTAACATAAGAATTATAGGTATTCCTGAGGGAGAGGAGAGGGAAAGAGGAACAGAGAGCCTATTCAAGGAAATAATAGCTGAAAATTTCCCAAATCTGGGGAAGGAGCAGGAAATACCAGTAAGCGAAGCCAACAGGACGCCTATATGTATTAACAGACAAAGGCCTTCACCACGACACCTAGTGGTAAGGCTAGCCAGGGTCAACGACAAAGAAACAATATTAAGGGCAGCTAGACAAAAACAAAAAATAACGTACAAAGGAACTCCCATCAGGCTCTCAGCGGATTTCTCAACAGAAACTTTTCAGGCTAGAAGAGACTGGAATGATATATTCAAAATACTAAAAGACAAAAACTTTCAGCCAAGAATACTCTATCCAGCAAAAATATCCTTCAAATATGATGGAGAAATAGTAACTCTCCCAGATAAACAAAAGCTAAGGGAGTTCATGGCCACGAGACCCCCACTACAAGAAATACTCAAGAAGGCCCTCAGGCCTGAAAACAAGAAGAGAAAGGGAACACAAAGCTTGGAGCAAGGAGAAAAATAGGTAGATAAACTCATAAAAATAGTAGATCTTTACCGGAATAGGTTAGCAACCACTTAAATACTAAACTCAAAGATCAAAGGAAAAAATTCACCAAAAATAAATTTAACCTCATCACTGTAAACACACAGCCACAACCCAAGATAGAATAAGGTACAACAAGAGCAACTTAGAAGGGGAAGAGGAAAGTGACTGAATTGACTTAGTATAAGGAAATAGGAGGCTATCAGATAATGGACTATCTCATACACAAGATTTTTTGCCCAAACCTCAAGGTAACCACTAAACAAATAATCAAATTAAAATCACATATGATAAACAAAGAGAAAACTAGAAGAATCATAAGACAGAACAACCAAACTGAATTGGCAGTCCAAAACAAATGGGACAAGAAACAAAGGAAATGCAAAAGAACCAGAAAATAAGTGACAAAACAGCAACATTCAGCCCTCATATTTCAATAATTACCCTAAATGTAAATGGATTGAACTCTCCAATCAAAAGGTACAGAGTGGCAGGATGGATTAAAAAGCAAGACCCAACAATATGCTGCCTTCAGGAAACACATCTTAGCACTAAAGACAAGCACAGGCTCAGAGTGAAAGGATGGAAGACAATACTCCAAGCTAATGGCAAACAAAAGAAAGCAGGTGTTGCCATACTCATATCAGACAAAGTAGACTTCAAGATAAAACAGGTTAAGAAAGACAAAGAAGGGAAATATATAATGATAAAAGGGACACTCCATCAGGAAGACATATCACTTATAAATATATATGCACCCAACATAGGAGCACCAATGTACATAAAACAACTATTAAAAACCTAAAAGGAGAAATCAACAACAACACAATAATAGTAGGGGATCTTAACACCCCACTTACAGCAATGGATAGATCATCCAGACAAAAAGTTAATAAAGAAATATTATACTTAAATGAAAAACTGGACGAGATGGACCTAGTAGACATATACAGAGCACTCCACCCAAAAACAGCTGACTACACATTCTTCTCAAGCGTGCATGGAACATTCTCTAGGATAGACCATATGTTGGGAAACAAAGCAAGCCTCAATAAATTTAAGAAGATTGAAATCATAACAAGCATCTTTTCAGACCATAAGGCTATGAAACTGGAAATGAACCATGAAAAAAAAACTGAGAAAGTGACAAAAATGTGGAGATTAAACAACATGCTACTGAACAACCAATGGATCATTGATGAAATTAAAGGAGAAATCAAAAACTATCTGGAAACAACGAAAATGATAACATGCCATATCAAAACATATAGGATGCAGCAAAAGCGGTCCTGAGAGGGAAACTCATAGCGATACAAGCCCACCTTAACAAACAAGAAAAAGCCCTAATAGGCAACCTTAAATTACACCTAACAGAACTAGAAAAAGAAGAACAAACAAAGCCCAAAGCCAGCAGAAGGAGAGAAATAATAAAAATCAGAGCAGAAATAAATGATATTGAGACCAAAAAAACAGTAGAAAGGATTAATGAAACAAAGAGTTGGTTCTTCGAGAAGATAAACAAAATAGACAAACCCTTAGCCAGGCTTACTAAGAAAAAAAGAGAAAAGGCTCAAGTAAATAAAATTAGAAATGAAAAAGGAGAAATTACAACGGATACCATGGAAATACAGAGGATTATAAGAG
>NW_026690995.1:0-28964 GCF_020826845.1 Diceros bicornis minor | reverse complement strand
GTGGAAGCAAGCAATCAAGTATTTAATGGAAGCATTTCTATGTAAACGAAAGAAAAACAAGGTTAATGGTTGGAGCAAGTTGTAAAGCAGTTTCTGAGTTTAGAGGACAGCCAGATAAGATTTTTAGATGTCAGCGTCAAAGCAGCTTTTGCAGTTTAAAATGTCTCTGATGATGTCATCGGGTAATCTCTTAAGTTTATAGCAAGTCCATCAGCTTCAGTTTGAAAGGCTTCAGGAAAAAGGGCAGGTTCAGTTTTCAGCGATTCCAAATGAAAATGATGGAAAAAATAAAAAACGTTAGTTTGGACATCTGTAGCCAGATATTTTAGGAGACTAGAAGAAATCAGGATCCAGTCAAGTCAACAATATAAAACAAAAACCTTAAAAGACAATTAACAAAACCAGGATCTAATATCCGCAAATCTACACTATAGTTTTTACAGAAATATAATTTTTCTTTCTAAAATCACCCTCATTTTTATCAAAGATGGACAAATTAAAACTAAGTAGTTTGCAAAATAAGTCTAGTTCCAATAGAGTTGGCCCAATTATTTACATAAGTACAGCAAGAATGGCAATTGATCACATAGGCTCTTTTAAATCTGCTTTGCTGGAACTTTTTATAAGGAATCTCAGATTGAACTTTAAAGGCCTCTCCAGGCCAGGAAAGCCAAGCCAAAATTTTGTTATCAGACTTTGCCTGTAATACCTACAGATTTGGGTGAACTCCTCTCTTCCGAGGTTCCCCCAAAATATTTCGAGGTTCCTTGTGCTTGCCAGATAAGTGACATTCTTTACTTATCCTGGTAAGCGCTGCTTGGAACATAAGGTACCAGGGCAATGTTTCCACGTGGCTTTATTCCATAAAGTCCAATCTTCATTCCTCAAAAGCTGTATGGTTATATCGCAAATATGATGTTCCAGTCACAGCCTTGGTAATAGAACCAGTGTTTCCAATTGTGTCCTGTTATAAGGAGAAGAGATTCTTATTGAACTTATGCAAATAACTATATTGCCATGAAAACAACAATACTCACTAAGAGTTTCCAAATTCGAGGGATCAGATAGAGAGAAAGATAAATATTTCAATTTTACTTACAAAAATATTATTTACCAAATTGTTATAAGTCATAGCTAGCTCAGGAGAAAAGAGAAAAAGTTTTCCTTAAATCTAAAAAAACAAAATATTAAAAATTCAGCAATACTTCAAATGAAAAATAATAAAAATTATAATCATCCTTATCAGTTCATTCAGTCCTGTGTAATCCATTCTTGATCCCAATCTTTTTGTGAGCAGTTTCATGAAGTTATCAGTCTTTCCATCAGCTTTCTGTAATTTCTTACCAAGTTCAGTTTTATTATCAGAAAGTTTGTCAGAAACCTGTACTCCAGTGTAAATGTCAGAGTCCTTTCCATGAATTTTTCTGAAGTTGAAACATTTTGCAAGGGCATTAGAGCAAAGAAATAAGTCTGTAAACAAGACCTCAAAATGGCAATTGACAGAGGAATTTGGTTAATTTTGTGACATACAACACTTTAAAATAATAATAACCAGAATTATGACTGATAATCAGGACAGATCAGAATTTCAGTAATGTTATACAATTTTAAAACACCTATGTCAATAACATTTGCCCACATAACAGCGCCTAAGCAGACTTACCATCACTTGTCTGACAATGCTTTCCATGTAATTTAACTTACGGAATAAGCCTAATAAATTTAGTATCTTTCCCTTTGTAGGAAGAGAGCAAATTTCTTTGAGAAGTTCCAGGGCCCTTTGAAAATTCTCAAAGAAAAAAAGTAAAAAAAAAGACTTTATTTATATGAATTTTGGGGAGCTTGTCAAAAATAGAAAACGTTAAAGCAAAGAGAGCATTGACAGTCCAAACATTTTAATAGAGAGACCTCAGTCTTTTGAACGCAGGAAATCATTTTAACAGATTTTTTTTTTCCGTCTTTTAGGTAGACTTACCCAAAGGTAAAGAAAAATCTTTTATAACCTCTTTATCAAGTTCAAGAAAATTATCCTTTTAAGAGAAAGAAGACCAAATTATAATTTTGTACCAGCTTCCTTCTGATATTAAAACTCATTTACTTAATTAAATTCATTTCAATCTGAGCCAACTTGACCATACAAAAACTGCTTTTCCAGAATTCCTCTTCCACAAACCTATAACTTTCTTTTTACATTCAGAATTTGTCCCATGTCTTTCTTTTCCCTCCTAGTTCTTGAAGACAAATTTATCTTTCTTAATCAATCAAATAAAATATCTCCATTCTTTGTTCCTTCTTTATACATCTTACTTTCCTTGTACACAGACATAATTTTCTTAATATTTAGTAGCTTCAATCACATATACTAATTAGAAATTTTAACTCTTAGAAACCCCAATTTGTAAGTAAAAACTAAGTAAACAATTATAAACTTTCTTTTACATTAGGATCTTGTAGCTTGGAAAATTTATAAAGACTTCATAACTTCTAGAAATATGTTCCTTTATAGTACAATCTTTTAATAAAACACACGTTTACCAATAGACCCAAAACACCTTTTAGTTTTCCTGTAATGAAAAGCCAAAAGTAGACAAACGTAAGTTTAGCAATCAATGTCTAATATCTTATCTTATTTGGAAATGATAATACTCAGTGAATTTTTATCACAAAATTTAGCAAAACTCTAAAGTTTTATGTCACCAAAAAGAGTTTGGAAGCTGTAACCACCATAACACATAATTATTGTTTAAAGTTCACCCAACATTCATCTTTTTCACAACTATTTAGTTACTTGTTCCCAATAATTATTTAGATTGTCTATAAGACTTCATAAGACATTAGATAAAATTAGCCATCATTTAAATTACTATTTTTGTTAACCAGTTCTGTAATAGAAATAACATCAGTTTTTTGTACAAAACTTCATGTAAATTTCATCACCTCTTATACCTTTAACCATAGTTATCATTAAGATTTTTATTAATAGATCTGGGTCTTCTGATTTTGGACAAGGGAAGAATTCCCAGTCAGACATTTTAAAATATACTCAGGCAAAGTTGATGTAACCTCTTTATATAAAATTAGCTCAAACATTCCAACCTTTATAATCTTATCAACACTTACACTTTTACATGTTCTCAATTCAATTGTAACCTGAGTCAAGCTCTTAAGGCTATTTAAATTTTTCCCCTCCTTTTTCTGGCCCTTTTTTAGGTACCAATTAAACAATTGTGTGAGAGCTCTCAAAACATATTTTTTTCCCCCAATTTAGAAGTTTTCCCAATTCAAAGAATCCGTCATCTGGCCATTGACGAGTAGGATCTTCATTTGTATATTTATTCCAATAGTGACTCGATCCAATAAGACTTTTTAAGAAAGACCCAGAGGTAACTTTCCACGCTTAGAATAAATCTTTACCGTGGACGCAAGAGGCGTCCCTGGTGAGGGCGCAGATGATGTAGCCCCCATGATCCACAGAATTCACTCCCAAAGATATTCAGAGAAAGTAAAGACCTTCGTTGCACAGGCGGTAAGGATGGTGTAGTGAAAACGGTGTCTCCGGTCTCCCACAATAGTGTGGGACGCCTCCAGTCACAGACCCGCTACGCTAATCTGTGACATCGGGCAGGTGATACTGGTATGGGATTTTTCCAGCACTAACAAGCAACGAAGGTTAAGACGACAAAAGCCCTTATGGACTGGGCCCTTTATGACAAACTCCCCTGAGAGCTTGGCACAGCCAGACAAAGAGACAGTTCAGAACCCCAGTCTATTCGACTGGCCACCAAGGGGCACCCCAGTAAATGCACCTTCCATATGGTGGAGACCAAGGAGGATATTCTCACTTGGCACAAAGCCAAGTTGTCTCAGGACACAGAACAAGACAGAAGGAAAAACCTCATCCGGTTTTTTTCTTATGTGCACAATGACAGCTTTAGCCACGCCTTAGGTCTGTTGGAGCCAGAATAATACCTAGGAGGGGAGGTGTCACGGGGTTGGGGACTGTGTGCTTTACAGAGTACCTCGTCATTGCATGGACATTTTCTTGCAGTTGACGGGGGACCTGTGTCATCTACCCCGTTCCGTGACCCAACTTATCCTGTCACGGGAGTTTCCTGAAAGTGGCGAGCGCCCTAATGGCTCTTAACCGCTCGACCCGTGCCCACCAAATTTGTGGCCTTTTTGGCTTCCAAGATGCCCTTGGCAATGGCCTTCACTTCATGTGCATATTAACCCACAGCAAAGTTTGTCTAAATAGACGCCAGTCTGGTGAGACCCACAAACTCACCAGTCTGTGGGGCCGGCCCAGACATTAGGCTTATAGGGTCTATGCCTGCGTCCTACACTATGGTATTTCCTTCTTATGACACACGATACAAAAGACAAAGACAAAAGAGAAAAACAGAGACTATCTCTGGGAGGAAAAGGGATCAAGATCAAAACCAAGAGTACTCTACCAAATGTACCAGCGTCACTAAAAGCACAAGAAACTCGTTTCCCAAATATTTTCTCCTGCCAATCTAAATTTAGAAAGAGAAAAAAATTCTCACCACTTCCTTCCACCGGACTCCACAGGTAGAGATTCTGGGAGGCTGACGTGGTAAGAAGTCTTATATTTTGCCGACTTTCGTCAGGCGTTCCCGTATCTCATCATCTGAAGTAATCCAGGGAGAAGGCAGTTCTTCCAGCCAGAGAACGCAACTTGCCAGCCAGTGTAGCCCCACGTTGGGCACAAAAACTGTTGGGGGAGAGAGAGAATCTTCCTCTGTCCTTTTCTTAAGGTTCTTATGGCTGGCCAAATAATTAACAAGACAGGTTAGCAGGAGAAAATAAAACCAAGTTTAATAACATGTATACATGGGAGAAACTCAGAAATGAGCAACTCGTCCCTCTGTCTCAGCTGCCCGCTTAAGTATTGTAGCTAAAGACGAGGAAGGTGTTGGGGATGGGTAGTGGTCTGGGACCTCAGAAGGCAAGAAGACAACTCACATGGAGATAGAAATGCAAATGTTTGCCTGACAACTCCTCTCAGGGTCATCTATAGATAATGTGGTCAGGGAGAGAGAGAGTTTTTGATAAAAGGGGCTTGGTGCCTTTCCTGTTGTAACCTCTATCCTACATTATCTTTACAGCCATCATGATAATAACTCCTTCCTGAAACAGATCTTTTGTTTTAAATTCTTTAGGCAGTTTGGGAAGGGAAACTCAAATATTCTTCGTGAGTTCTCTGAGTCCTTATTGTCTTCAGCTCAAAATAATCTGCATACCAGAGTGGTGCCTCCTGGGGTAGCTTGCCCTGAGCACCATCACCTCCATTTATAAGGATGCACCCATTATATAGATTCTGTACAAAATTGCAAAGATCACTTTTTCCTTTTCAACATTTATTTGTTTTAACTTTTAATAGTGAGAACCTTAGTGTTGGGTAAACTGCTGCACAATTACTGGAAATGCTGAGAGTCTTTTTGAAAAGTGCAGAAGTCTAAAGATAATGAAAAGTACATTTTTCGAATGTCAAGTCCCTTGATGATTTGATAAGCATCTGTCTAGTTGTACCCAGAAGAGATGGAAGATTAAACACCAGCACAGCACACAAGGAAACAGGCTGCAAACTTGAGGGCTTCCCATGGACCACAGAGTGCCTGGCTGACTCTTGGAGATTAAATCTGGGCTTTGTCCATGGGTGGACCCTGAGAGGAAAATTTTGCTTAAATGACCAGAGAATAGACAACGTTTTATGTTGATAATAATACTTACCATGTAAATTTCTTTATAAATCTTTGAATAAAATAAAAATTTATAACCCGCATATAAATTAACTCTTACTGACAAGCCCCACAGCCTTCTCTAGAGAGCTCAACAGAAAATATCTCCGCTGACTGTGAATTGTTCTTCTCTGAAAGCCAGCCAGCACTTCACTGATAGCCCTGGATAAGGAAGGCCAGATACAATTCTTTGAAGATGTTTAGCTGAATTCAGAACCAAAAATCCTACCTCCAGTTGGCTCCTCTGTGAGAATGGATGGCCGGCCTTGTTTCACAGCCTGAGCAATTGAGGTTTCAGATGAGATAAATTGCTTTGTTCCCTAGGGATGGAAAAGCTGGACTGTGACATCGATTCAATGCTGAGACTTTGCAGGTAAAGATAGGGTCATAGAGGGGAATAAAGATTTCAGCAAATTGGATTTTTGTTCTCAACAGTGGAAATAATTTAAGAAGCAGATAGTCTCTCACTCCAACTTCTCTTCCCTGTTCTCTGTCATATCACTGTAAAAATTCTCTCTATGAAAATTTCAATCTTTTTTCTTTGTAGTGTGTTTATTATCATCTTCACGAATTCTTTGACTTCACCACCTTTCTGGCACCACAACATTAGCCATTGAGATATTATTATAGATTCAGTTTTGCAATTTCATCCCCTTATCTCTATTTCGTCTGTCATTTCATAGTTTTAGTTCTTATTTTATCTTATGCTTGAAAACATTTGAAGCTTACAGTGTGTAACAGTTCCTTATTTTCTCAAATTTTTATCTAAGTGCCCTCAACTATCACTTTTTTTTAGAAAAGAAGTGAAATACATAACAGAACAATACACTGTAATAAATTGACCACTCATAATATTAAGTTCAACCTGAAATCCCTCCTCACTTAACAGAGACCATCTTTTATAATTCACAATGCTTTTGTCTGGGCAGGGTCAGTTTATCAATGATTTTTGGATGTTTTAAACCACATGAGATGAATACAATATAAGGTAAAATTGTTAATCTTGCAGAAGTTGTAGAATTTCCTGATGCTTAGGGGAGTTGGTGGTGGAGAACCTGAATCATATGAAAAGTAGTTGATTAATTAGCACCTGAGTTTGTTAATTTGGTAAAGATGATGATGAGACATACATGTTGAAAAGATAACTTTGCATATCAGAGTATTGTCAGAGGCCACTGGGAAAATTCATAATATTTTCAAATACTACAAAAAAATGATCATTTTTTCATAAAAGATGTGATACATGACGGCATCATATACTTCTGTCAGAAAATTTGCAATGAAGAAAATTAACACTTCAGTCATTTTAATTCTAACAATTTGTTCATGCTTACTAGTAGGTTAAAAAACTTTTTAGAAATAAAGTGAGGGCTGGCCCGGTGGCTTAGCGGTTAAGTGCGCGCGCTCCGATGCTGGTGGCCCGGGTTCGGATCCCGGGCGTGCACCGACGCACCGCTTCTCTGGCCACGCTGGGGCCGCGTCCCACATGCAGCAACTAGAAGGATGTGCAACTACGACATACAACTATCTACTGGGGTTTTGGGGGAAAAATAAATAAATAAATAAATAAATCAAAAAAAAAAAGAAAGAAAGTGATAAGTGATGTACTTGCTTAATTTTTAATTTCTTTTAGTAAGAAAACTTTTTCATATTTTTAAAAAATATTTATTTGTATTTATTTTATGCTGAATTTATTCCTGGGCCAAAGATTTTTTTTTTTAATTAACTAACACCCATTCTTTTCAAACTCTTTCAAAAAGTTGAAGAGGAGAGAATACCCCTAAAGTCATCCTATGGGATTAACACTACCCTGATATCAAAGCCAAAGACACTAAGAGAAAAGAAAACTATAGGTCAATATCTTTGATGAATATTGATATAAAAATCCTCCATAAAACAGTAATAAACTAAATCAATCAACATATTAAAAGGATTATACAGCATTTTTCAGTGGGATTTACTCCTGGAATAAAGGATGTTTCAATATATGAAAATGAATCAATGTAATAAACCACATTAGCAGAATGAAGGAAAAAAACACATGATCATCTCAATGGATGCAGAAAAGGCGTTTGACAAAACTAAACATGCTTTCATGCTAAAACCACTAAAAAACCCCTCAGAGTAAAAGGAAACTACTTCAACATAATAAAAGCCATATATAGAAATCCACAGAGAACATCATATTCAAGGGTGAAGGAATGAAAGCTTTTTCTCTAAGATCAGGAACAAGGCAAGAAGGCCCATTTTCACCACTTCTATTCAACATGGTATTAGAAGTTCTAGCCAAGGTAAGTAGGCAAGAAAAAGAAAGAAATAGCATCCAAATTGGAAAGGAAGAAGTAATATTATATTTGTTTACAAATAGTATCTTATATGCTGAAACCCCTAAAAATTCCACCAAAAATTTGTTAGAACTAGAAAATTCTGCAGAGTAGTGGGACACAAAATCAACATGCAAAAACTAGTTGTTCTTCTATACATTAATAATAAGTAATCTGAAAAAGAAATTTAAAAACTTTACATTTTTATTTACAATAGCATCAAAAAGAGTAAAATACTTAAGAATCAACTTACTCAAAGAGGTAAAAATTCCAGTGATGGTTTTGCAATATTAGAAAAATCTATCCTAAAATTCATATGGACTCTCAAGGGACCCTGAATAACCAAAACAATCTAGAAAAAGAAGAACAAAGTTAGAGAACTCACACTTCCTGATTTCAAAACTTACTATAAAGTAATCAAAACAGTGTGGTATTGGCGTAAATACACACACTATGCTAATGAAATAGCACAGAGACCCCAGAAATAAAACTTTGCGTATATGGTCCAATGATTTTTGACAAAGGTACAAAGATCATTCAAAGGAGAAAAGATCAGTTTTTCAACAAATGTTGTTGGGAAAACTGGATACCCACATGCAAAAGAACGAGGTTGGACCCTTACTTTACACCATATACAAAAATTAACTCAAAATGGATCAAAGATATAAATGTTAGAGTTGAAGCTATAAAGTCCTTAGAAGAAAACACATGGTAAAAGCTGTGTGTCATTGGGTCCAAATGCCATTGTAACAATGATTTCTTTATGACACCAAAGACATAAGTAACAAAAAAAATAACAAATTTTACTTCATCAAAATGAAAAAGATTTCTGTATCACAAGATACTATCAACAGAGTAAAAAGGCAAACCATAGAAAGATTGAAAATATTTGCAAATCACAAATCTGATAAGGGATTAATATCTAGAATAAATAAAGAACATCTACAACTCAACAATAAAAAAACAACTCAATTTAAAAATGCACAAAATACTTGAATAGACATTTCTCCAAAGAAGATATAAAATGAACAGGAAACACATGAAAAGATGCTCAACATCACTAAGTATCAGGAAAATGTGAAATAAAACCACAATGAGATACCTTTTCACACCCATTAGGATAGTTACTATCACAAAATCAGAACATAACAAGTGTTGGCAAGGATGTTGAGAAATTGGAACCCTTGTGCTCTGAGTGTGAGAATATAAAACTGTGGAAAACTGTGTGGCAGTTCCTTCAAAAATTAAAAATAGAATTACTATATGATCTAGAAATTCCACTTATGGGTTCTGAAATAATAAAAATCATATTTATCAGCCTCTGTGTCCAGTTCTTGGCACAGAGCTCCTAAAACCTTTGTAATTTCCCCAGTGATAAGAACACTAGGAGAATCTTTTGTTCTATTGAGGCTACTCTGGGTGGGCTCCTGGATGCCTCCTGAATGGGGGCTGGTCACCAGAAAGACCAAGCCCTGATTAGAAGCTTGGAATTTTTAGCCCTACCCCTTATCCTCCAGAGAGAGGAGAGGAGCTGGAAATTGAGTTAATAATTGATCATGCCTATGTGAGAGAGCCTCCATAAAAATCCCAAGAGAAGGCGGTTCAGAGAGCTTCCAGGTTGGCAATGACAAGGACTGCTTGGAGACTGGTGTACCTGGAGATGGCATGAAAGCTCTGTGTACCGTCTCCATACCTTTCCCTATGCACCACTTCCAACAGGCTGTTCTTGAATTATATCCTCTTATAATAAACTGGTGACCTAGTAAATGTTTCTCTGAGTTTTGTGAGCCACTCTACCAAATTAATCAAACCCAAGGAGAAGGTTGTGGGAACCTCTGGTTTTTAGCCAGTAAGTCAGAAGTATAGGTAACAGCCTGGGCTTGTAACTGGCATCTGAAGTTGAGGCGAGGTTGGGTGGGTGTGCAGACTTATAGGACGGAGCCATCAACCTGTGGAATCTGATGTATCTCTGGGTTGTCAGCATCAAATTGAGTTGAATTATCTGGCGACCAGCTGGCATTCCAAGAATTGCTTGTTGGAGGCGTGGGGAACCCTCCTACATGTGAAAAAGTGAATCTGAGAACACCATTTATGGGTATACACGCAAAAGAACTGAACGCAGAGGTATAAAGACATATATGTACACCCGTGTTCTTAACAGCATTATTCAAAATAGCCGGAAGCTGGAATCAAGCCAGGTGTCCATCAATGGACGAACTGACAAAAAAATGTGGTGTATACACATAGTGGAATACTCTTCACCCTTAAAAAGGAAGGAATTCTGACACATGCTATGACATGGATGAACCTTGAGGACTTTATGCTAAGTGAAATAAAGCCAGTCACAAAAGGAAAAATACTGTATGATTCCACTCATATAAGGTACTTAGAGTAGTCAAATTTATAGGAATAGAAAGGAGAATGGTGGTTCCCAGGGGCAAGAGGGAGGGATAACAGGGAGTTGTTGCTTAATGGGCACAAAGTTTCAGTGCAAGGTGAAAACAGTTCTGTGGAAGGTTGGAGGTTATGGCTACACAACTATGTGAATGTATTGAATGACACTGAACTGTACACTTAAAAATGGTTAAAATTTTATGTTATGCATATTTTATGACCATTAAAAAATTAATTATTATCAACAAATGA
This sequence comes from Diceros bicornis minor, assembly GCF_020826845.1. NCBI lineage: Eukaryota > Metazoa > Chordata > Mammalia > Perissodactyla > Rhinocerotidae > Diceros > Diceros bicornis. The sequence continues at coordinate 18,232 of NW_026690995.1, read as the reverse complement.
ACAAACACTAGCTACATGCGATAGCATGGATGAATATCACAACCATAAGGCTGCATAAAAGAAATTATATTCAAAAGACTATATATTTTATAATTCCATTTATATAAAATCCAAGAAAGAAACAAAACCGAGGTCTGGCTTCTAGTAATGGTGGAGTAGCCTGTTGAACTAACACTCTCACAGATAACAATGATAAAATCTGCACAAAATATTATATATATTTATACAGACTCGTGTGGCTATATGTAATACACATAAAATAAATGTGTACTTGTGTGTATGTATAAATCACTTCCAAAAGCAAGCAGAACTGAGAGGGAATCTTCCTTTAAATGATGGGAATTGCACCAGGAGATATTTGCAAGCTTGAGTCTTTTGCCTCAAAGCATTCCAAAATCTGCACATGGCCTAGACAGGGGAAAAACTACAGTCTTACTTGTCATGTTAGAGGATGTATTTTTGGGCTGGCAGAGTAGCTGGAAAGTTAGGGGAGAAATTCTGGAAGGGAGGGAGCCACAAAGAGGAAAATCGCAAAATATATATGTAAGTCTCTCCCCCACACACTCCAAATTGGCAGATCTTTGAACAACACACATGCAGGGTAGGCCCCAGAAGGCCTAGTGTAAAAATAGCAGTTGGAAGATGAAAGAACTAAACTAGGATTTCAGTTATGCCCACTGTAAATGAGATAGGATTGGAATTTCAGTCTAGCCAAGTTGATTCCCTGCTAGAAAAATAACAAAACTCTTCCAAGGAATACAATAGAATCCGGAGCCTCTATACCTATCTTTCATGATTTCTAGTACACAATTTAAAAGAAGCACGAGATTTGACAAAATAGGAAAATGTAATCCATATGTGACCAAAAGCAGGCAGTAGAAACTCTCCCCAATGTGTTCTAATTAGCAGTCAAGAATACGAAAGCAGTTATTATAAAGGTGATCATGGTGGTAAAGAAAAATATTCCCATAGTGAATGAACAGATGTGGGAACTCAGCAGAGAAGTGGAAATTACACAAAAGAACCAAATAGGATGATGAAATAAAAAAAATACTTTTGAGTTTACCGGTAGATTAGAAATAGTAGAAAAAACATGAAGATACAGCAATAGAAATTATCCAGTCTGAAGAAAAGAATGTAAAAATTTTGAAGAAAAATGAAGAGAGCCTTATGACCTGTGAGATGATTGAGTCCCAAGCAGAGAGGGGAGAGACAGAAAAATTAAATGAGGCAGAAAGGCAAATCAATAAGTAATAGCATAAAACTTCCAAAATTTGTTGGAAAATCTAAAATTTTAGATCCCAGAAATTCAGCAAACCCACAAAATAAAATATAAAAGAAAAGCATACTTAGGTACACGATAGTCAAGCTACTAAAATCCAAAGATAAAAAGAAATTCTTAAAAGCATCAGGGAAATACACACATACAGTGGAAGACATTACATACAGGGAGAAATACTGTGAATGATGGATGATGTACTATCAAAAACAAAAGAGACAACTCAACAACAAAATGACATCATTCAAGTGCAGAAAGAAAACCCAAAAGTCAACACAAAATTCTACATTTAGCAGAACTCACTTTCAAAAAGGAAGTAGAAGCCATAATAAGATACTGCACGCCTATTAAATGGCTGAAATAAAAAATAAAATTGCAAATACGACGTGCTGGTGAGGACTAGGAGCAATTAGAACTGGGAATGCAACATGATAGTTGCATTCAGAAAACAGTTGAGCAGGTTCTTATAAAGCTAAACATACACTTATTATATGACTCAGATATCCCACTCCTAGGTATTTACTGAAGAAAATTGAAAACTAATGTTTAAACAAAAATCTTTGTGGGAATCTTTATAGCCATTTTATTCATACTTGCCAAAAGCTGGAAATAAACTAAATGTCCTTCATCAGGTGAATGGAGAAAGAAACTGTGTTGCATTGGTACATTAGAATAGTACTTGGCAATAAAAAGGATAAACTCTTTTTTTTGTGTGTGAGGAAGATAAGCCCTGAGCTAACATCCAGTGCCAATCCTCCTCCTTTTTCCCCCCAAAGCCCCAGTAGATAGTTGTATGTCATATTTGCACACCCTTCTAGTTGATGTATGTGGAACACGACCTCAGCATGGCCTGAGAAGCGATGTGTCAGTGCGCACCATGGATCTGAACCTGGGCCGCCAGTAGGGGAGCACACGCACTCAACCGCTAAGCCATGGGTCGGTCCCAGGATAAACTCTTGATTCACACAACAACATGGATGAATCTTGGCTGCATTTCTCTAAGTGAAGGAAGCCAGATTCAAAAGGCTGTATAGAATATGATTCCATTTATATGACTTTCTAGAAAAGGCAGAATTACAGGGATGGAAAATGATCAGTGGTTGCCAAGGGATGGAGTAGGGGAAGGGGTTGAATACAAAGGGATAGCATGAGAGAACTTTGGGAGTGAAAAACACAGCTCTGTATGGTACTGTGGACATGTATGCATGACCATAAAGTCAAAACCCATAGAACTGTACACAGCAAAGAGTGAATTTTACTCTGCAAATTTTAAAAATCAATCAGGATGCTGGGGAACCCAGATGGAATGCAGTGACAAATGAATCTCACTGTATTACAAGCATGTGACATAACCATACAGAAGGAGTGGGGATGAAAGGTCCTGACCTAAGTTACAGTGGAAGACAGTGTTTTGACGGGATACTGTAAAACTAAAGTACTGGACATAAACACTGTACTCTAGGTGGTCAATTTGTTTTTCATAAGGGTATGGATTAGCAATTCTGAAACTAGTTGACACAGTAAACATATTGTAGCTAACTGGAGTTAGGTTTCTCACTGTTGGTGAAAGAAGTTACAAATAAACAAAAGGAGAATGCTAGAATAAACCCAGTGGTGCTGGCTTGGAGTTGGAAGTATCAGTATGAATCCATGTCTCTTTTAATATATCTATCAAAAAAGATAGATAGATTGATAGATCGATAGACAGATGCGTATACTTGAGTTTATATTCATACATACATTTCCAAGCTCTGCTGAGAGGGACTAGAAGCAGTGACACTCTAATATTAATGAGCACATCTAGCTCCCAGATCTTGTTTTCTAAATATCATTCTCCAATAAAAAGAACCAGGTTTTCTTGGAGAAATGGCTAATTCTAGGGCTGGAGATAGAAAATACAAAATGAGCCTGGATCATCTTGTAGTGCCAGAAAGTAGGAAAGTGCTTTAAAACACACACACACACACACACACACGCACACACACAGAAAATGATGGGACGTGTCAAAATGAATCAGTCTAAAAGACTTCCCAATGACTCAAGCTGGAAAACTGTGAGCAACAAAATAAATAATGGTAGCATTGGATTATTACCCAGAGACTAAAATAAATATCCACGAGGCTATACTGATATAAAAAAGATTAAATAAGAAAGGAAGGGAAGGAAGAAAGAAAAAAGGGAAAAAAAAGAATGAGAGAAAGAGAGAAAGAAAGGAAGAAGGAAAGGAGAGGGAGGGTGGGGAATCTTCCTCACAGAGTTCCAAATAATAAATGCGCTAGATAGCATGAAATTGAAAATCGCCACTAGAACGCTACAGTAATAATTACTGTTGGAAAGATTGACTGATGAATGCAAAAACTGTGGAGGAAACTTAAAGAAGAAACAGTACAATTGCAGAGTCTCAAAGCATTTCCTTCCAAACATTTAACTTATTTCTCTTATTTCTTTAAAATACCTATGACTATTTAAAGCAAAAATTATAACACTGTATTGTGGGATTTATAACATGGGTAGATGTAAAATTTATGACAACAATAGCACAAAGGACAGACAGAGGTAGATGGAACCGTTCTGTAGCAAGTCTTCCATATTTTACATTGATTAAACTGGTGAACTATTAAGTCTAGGTAGGCTGTGATATGTTAAAGATGCATATTGTAATCTGGACCAACCAGTAAAAATCCAAAGGTGTGTCACTTAAATGCTAATAAAGGAATTAAACACCATACCAAAAAACGTTTGTACAAGACTGTTCACAGGAGATGACCTGCACGTCCCCAGGAGCAAGATGAGCGCACTTTGGGGCATCCACAGAGCAGAACGTCCTCAGCCGTGCCAAGGAGAAAACGCTGACACACATATGCTGAGAGAGACTCATCAACCTCGTGCTGAGGGAGGCAAGCTGGACAGAAACCAACACACATGGGATGATTTCAGCCAAGATGAACCTATGCTGAAAAAACCAGAACAGGGGTTGCATCGGGGGAAGGAAAAAATTGTCTGGGAAGGAACAGGAAGGAGTTTTCTGGGGGTGATGGAACTATCCTATTCTTAAAGGGATGAAAGTTATATGGGCATGTTTATTTGCCAAAACTGTACGGTTGAGATTTGTGCCTTTCAGTGTGCATACATCTTACTCACCACACACGCACAAAGGCTTAAAAGAATAATAAAGTGAGGTGAGAATGGGATGGAGTGTGGATGAAACAAAAATAGCAGATGATTAGTAGTTGTTGAAGCTGGGTGATGGGGCTACTATGCTATTTTGCTTATTTTGTATATTGTTTAAATTGTTCTGTAATAAAACACTTGTATAAGAAGACAAACTCGATATACAGTGTTCACTGGTAAGATATCAGTTACCTTTGGGGAGGAAATAGGGAGAAAGGGATTGTCGGGGCCTGAGTAAAGCTGGTGTTAGTTCTTGGTCACACAAGTGTGTTCGCTTTGTAATAATTCTTTGAGATTTACGTGGATGACTTCTGCATATATTTCTGTACGCATGTTATACATCAATAAACATTTTAAATCCTGCATATTTGCACAAAGATACTAAGTCAATATCTTAGAATAACAGCAGTGTTTTGTTTTAAAGTGGAACACATTCACTCATGACACCATTAGATGGATTTTAATACTCCCAAGTATCTATTAATGCCCTCATCCCTGCGTGGCTCCTGGGTCTTTCCATTTTTGCCTCAGTTTTGTAAGTGGCATGGATTTGAGTTTTTATGATGCCATCTTTCTCCAGCAAGGTCCACCCCCACCACGATGCTCACCAAGGCCTCGACACCTAGCACAGTGCCGTGTTCACAGCATGCACTGAAGACCTGTGAGACTGGGTTGGATGAGGAACAAAATGAGGAGCTCATGATGTTCGTAACTTATGTCTAGGTGCCATACTGTGACTTAGGAAATTGGTAGAGTTTTTCGATAGCTTTGCTATGCCTTCTAATTTTTCCTATTTAAAACAATGGGAAATAGGGTCTCAGAGTTCTTTCTCAGAGAAAGTCTGACATTTCAGGCACAGATTACTGACAATTATTAATGGCATATGACTTTCCCACCTCATCTTAGTGTTAAGTTTTTAATTCCTTACCTTGGAAATGACCTAACATTTCTTCTTCCAAATCTTGTAGTAATACCGATGCTCCAGAAAGTCAGGCCACAGATATTCTGCTGTTGTGCATCCTCCCTGCAAAGAAGTGGAGCTGTGCATCCACCAGTCTAAGAAGTGTGTGGTGCTGTAGTATTTGGAGTCAATCAGAAAAGCTAAATGGAAAAACGACTTCAGAGAATTATCACCATAACCCCCCACAGCAACAAATTATTTTGTGATTCTGAGGGTATATTCAAACAAGGATATTAAAACTAGTTCCCAAGGAGCCAGCCCTATAGTAGAGCAGAAATTGCATATTACCTTCCTGCACAAACTTGCCTAACATTGTGGGAAGGACCAAAGGGACGTTTCGGTGTTGTTGCCTATGTTAACGAGGCCAAGAGGTCCACACTGGGATAAGGAAGTCCAGTGAACCAGCCTGTGTGCAGCGTGGGAAAAGGGACATGTGTGTGGTCCCCTGAAGTGGCTTAGGGGTCACTTACCAGTGCGCCTGAGTTTCCTGTCTGTATAATGCAGGAATTGGGGCTGTCCAATGTGATGTTTTCTCCTTTTTATGACATGGCTCAGGGCAGTCCTTCTAAGACTCCTGACCAAGGTATGGGCCCTTCAGGCAGATTGGGTCCAAAGGGAGGATCTCTGCAGCGACCCTGACCACGGGTCCAGAGCGAGGATCATGGCAGCCTGGAGGGATGGGGGGATGGTAGGACAGTGGCCTTGAAAAGGCAAATTCCAGGATCCCAGGCACCTGGTAGTTCCATTTTAGATATTGAATTCACATTTCAAATACTGGCCAGGGAGCTTCCACCAGGGCTGCAAGCAACCTCAGCAACAGCCAGGCTGGTGAGCCCCACCCCTACCTGAGTCCCGGCCTCAAGGGATGCAGCCCAACCACACTGCGCATACTCTGGGAGGTGGGCAGGGCATGGAGAATGGGCGTGGTATAGAGAAGAGGGTTGGATGGAGAATCAGAGGCGTGGAGCCCAGGGCCCGAGAGACAAGGCACGAGTTGGGGCCACGAGCTGTGCATGCTGGGAGCTTTTCTCTCTTAACCGCTCCCAGCTGGCAACCCGTAGGGCTGCAGGACTAGAACTCCCAGGAGGCTCTGGGCACGAGGCCGTGCCTAGCTCTGGGGGGAGGAACAGGGCAATGTGAGCTTGGCCGAGGGCCAAACCCCCATTGAATCAGGACTCTGGCCCTGCACCCGCTCCAACTGGACTGAGTCCCGGAGGGAATGAGAGGGACCAGGGAGTTAGGAGGGTGTGGCGGCTGCAGTGGCAGCCGCGGGCCTGCCACATGCAACTGCTTTTGTCCAAAATTGAAGCTGGACTGGCGCCTCTTCCCCACCACCTCCCTCCGTTGCTTGATTCCTCCTCCCACCTGCATGCCTGTGGGTCTTTCCACAGCCTCCTACCTAGTCCAAGGCCAGGTGTTTCTCTAAAGTGCTTATGGGAACTGGTTTGACATCCCAGAAACTTTCCAGTTTGCCTGCTGCCCTCTGCCATCTCCAGCCAAAGTGCCATCATTTCATCAGCTTTTGGGAGACATTCGCCCTTGTGGCCCCTCTTGCAAGCACAACTTAAGAGTTTGCAGGGTGGTAGCATTGGCTGTTGCTTGCCTTTTTCACAGGTGTGGAAGTTGAGGCATCCTCGGGGTTAATCATTGGTTTCCCCAGGATCTGCTAAGAGCAGAGGGGAACAACACAATTCCCAGGCAAGTATCTAGTAAGCCGTTTTCACTAACCCATTCCAGTGCAGAGGCCTCCAAAACAGCATCCTTAAGATGAGAATAGCTTAAGCATTTTGCCCTTTAGATTGATCACCTAATCTCAGCTCAGGCCTGAGTGGCCAGTCTCTCAGGGACATGAGTGATGACTCTGATCCTTCAGGAAGAGACCGGTGGTCCAGCTTTGGGAGAGGCATGTTCATGGTAGACAGCACCTGGGCAGCATTTGAAACCCGTCAGCTTTAACATCTCTGCTTTGGATTCTGGCAAGTTTCCAGGATAAACATGCCCAGGGATAGTCAAATGTACCGTATTCTTTAAAAATTGATTAGAGTAGTGAAAGGAACAGAGCATAAAATATCCTGATTATTTGCAAAAGATGAAATGCAAGCAAGACCTTCTTGTTAATTTTTTTCTCCTCATTCTCTTGGCTGTACTATACGCTTGAATGCAGAAAGAAAAAATTTGCATTGCCAAGTTATCTTTTCCTGAGATTGGTAAATTAACTTAAAAGTCTTATTGAAACCTGTGGAGGAATGGTTAGCAGCTTTCATGATTCACGTCCTCCCTAAAAACCTGGGTGTTGATCTACATGAAAAAAAGTCCTTGTTTATATTACACATCCCAATAGGTTACATTTCCGATTCCTGAATGTGGGATATCATCAAAACAACTGAAAAAGCTGGTCATGGAAACTGGACCCTGTCACTATGTGAAGAATTTACCTCTTTATGAATTAATGACTCGAATTCTTTCACATTTTTGTAAAGAACGGACGAGAAACTCTGCAGTGTCTCTGAATGTGACAAGACGGGGAATTCTCCTTAGACCACATCCTCGAGTTCTTCTCTCGTGTTCAATAGACCCGGGTGATAGTCCGTGTGGTCAGGTGCAGCGCCGCTCCCCCAGCCCCCAGTGTTCCATCCTACTCTGGCCTGTGACCTCTTCAGGGGGTTCTGATGACACTCCTCCACAAGGGTTGGAAGGAGACATTGTAACATGAGGATATTCATCATCTTAAAACAACGATTAATGGAGAGGAAAGTCTCGGGTTCTGTGTGCTCCGATGCAACTGCTGTTGGGGTGTGGCTTCAGTGACCACTGTGCTCCCAGCAGTCCCCACAATGGCTGTCTCAGACATTTGATCTCCTGGTGCAACCACAGCAGCTGTTGACAGAGCTGAGCGCTCGTGGTTCAATGTCTTCCGTCAGATTTTGTGGCTCTGACCCTCCTATGCTCACCCCCTTCCCATTCCTATCTGCTGAGTTGATTGCTTTGTAGTTGTTTCCTAGGAGCCACTGTGTGTAACTGGATTTCACAGTGTCTTTAGAGACCCATCTTCACTACACGAGTCACTGTACAACAGTGACTTATCCTGGTGTAGCCCGTGTTCATCATCTCCAGTGGAGCTGTGAAGAACCCTGCTTACTAGTACCCTGTCTCATTCTCATGCTGCTGGGGCTGCTTATGAAGTTGAGCATCCCGTCTTTGGTCTCATTGCCATTATTCTTTTCATCGATTATTTTGAAGTCGGATATGACTTTGTTAATAATGTGGACACTTGCTGTCACAGGAACTTTTATGTAACTTCCCCAACAGCTCTGTGAAGTAGTCCTGTGATCCCCATTTTACAGGGGGGGACACTGAAGCTCAGAGAGATGGAGTAGCTTCCTTCACGTCACACAATTTCTCGGTATATTTTGTGTCTCCACCTGGAGCTCCGCTTCTCAGGTGAGTGCACTTAGGTGGTGTTCCACTTTATGCCTCTCTGCCAGTCTCCCCAAAGGCACACGCCCCATCCTGAGTCCATTGTCTGCTTGATGGCAGTCACCCTGCACAAACAGTCTCCGGGCAGGGATTGGACTAGCGGGGAGTGGTCCTCCGGCTTACTCTGGGCAGGTACTAGGTTCATGGCGAGAGCTGGAGCAGTGGAAGATACTGACCGTCACTCACCTGGAAGGTTTGTTATGTAGAAATACTCCACTGACTTTTTGCAGGTGTCATGTCTTCTTTGTCTTCATTGCTCCTCTGGGCATTCTCCTACAGTCCAGGCTGTGCAGTAACATAGAGTACAGAGACTGGTGAACATAATACTGTTGCCATGCACCAAATGGTCACATCACTCATTTTTCTAATTATGAAACAAATACACACTGTAAAAAAGTCAAATTGCACTGATCTATGTAGAGTAAAGTGAAACATTCCCCTTTCATCCCCTTCCCTGCAAACTCACTCTCCTACTCAGAAGAAACTATTGTTAAGAGGTTGTGACTTATTCTTCTGGAAATTTCTTATGAATTTATAAATACACAAAATTTTTTTTAAACATAAATTACATAACTACATCGTTTGCAATTTGCTGTTTCCTAAACCATATATCATAGACCTCTCTCCTTATCAGTGCACATCACTCTAACTTACCTTTTTAGAAGTTTTAGAGGTATTCCAAAGAATAGGTATACCATGATCTGTTTATATCTTCTTTGATAGCAAAGGGATTACATCCAGTTTCACTATTATACATAATGCTGCTATAAGATCCTTGTATGGAATTTATTACACTGCTTTCAACTGCTCAATATGCTTTGTTTCCTTTTAGTCAGAGACTATGATATATTTTTAACACTTTTACGGGAATTATTTTATAGGGAAATTAATTTTATCACTGAATAACGACATTTATGCGGAAGCTGGACTTCAAGGTCATCCATGTCAGTATTCTGGAGAAAAATAATGAAACTTAGAAGGTATTATGCTTGCTCCATCACATTCTAACAAGTCATGTTAACAATGTGAGTTGAATCTTTGAATAGCCTCTACTTTCTCTGTTCAGATGAACGATGACTTTTTCTTGTCTTGAAAACTTCTGACTCCAAGAGCTCTCAGTTGGGTTTCAGAGAGGGTAAGATATTGGTGTTGTATCTATTTCTCTTCAGCTGTAGGCTGCGTCTTCTAAAGATCATAGAATTGATCATGGTCCAATCGATATATGTGATTTGGTTCAAAAATTCAAAGTAATGAACTCAACATAGGAATCTATATCTTTTGTTCTTAATAAAGAATTTCCTTTGATATCCTTAAGTCTCTGTGATTACTAGTAAAAACTCACCTATGGGTGAAGAGATGTGGTTCTGCTGACAATGTCTGGCTGAACATCCATAGTTAAGCCTGCCACATCTGTAGGTAGGTTACACTTGACCTCTTGATGACCTCTGCCCTTGGTCTTTGACCTGGGAAAAATAAGAATTTAAAAAAGCTGCTGTTATTAGCACTCAATGCTAGAAACGCCCATTAAAGAGTGAGTTTGGTTTGGTAAACCAAAGGGAGTATAAGCAGAACAAAGTCATTAATATCTATAAAATTTCAAAAAATTCTAATTTTTAAAAATATAACTCTGTTTTTGCCACAGTGCAAACTGTGTATATATGAATGACGTATCCCTCTGTCCATTTCTTAAGTTATTTCCATTGATTTGATGGATTTATCTTCAAACCTGGATTCCAAGTGTGAAAGGACATCTTGGTCCTTCAAAAAAAAGAAACCATTGAGATTTAATTTTCCTTTAGCTCGGCATCCCAAAGGTTTGAGGAATAAATGATCATGTAATGATACAATGATTTTGAAATCTAATTGTTAATTAGAGGGGTGTAAGAGATGACCGAATGGTGGTTCATCACCATGGTCAAGGGTATTGTACACATGGACATGTAAACACGATTCAGGAAGCCGCTTCAGCACCGTGACATCACTGAGAACCACAGTGCAGGGGGATCTAGGCACAAAGCCGTCTGCCTCGATCTCCTGGGTTACATGTAGATCCAGGTGTCTTGACAGTGGCTTCAGAGAAGCTAACTTTTATCTATTTCTCCCCTTCCTTATCTCCAGTTTACCTCAAACACTCCTGACTACCATATTTTAAAGTAAGACCAATTATAGTTATCTATGTGAGATTCTTGTTTATTATTAGAGAGTGATAGTCAAGGATACCATCAAATATCATTTAATTGACCTAATTAAATTTGTTGTACCTTATAATTGATTAGAACACTACATTTAGTTGAGCGTTTGATATTCACCAAGTGTGTTAATCTGCTTACAACTGCTATGTGCCTGACTCCTCGTAGAAGTGTATCTTTGGCCCATCACAAGATTTTAATGACTCAAATCATCATAAATTAAGATAATGTACTGTCTTTTGGATGATAGGGAGACATATGGGTCCATTTTGGAAGTATGCCCATCTGTCTTTGCTGCCCATGGGAAGTTGCTGGTTACTAGGTCTCCAGGTGGCTTGCACAAGCCCTAGGTCTGTAATAGCTTGGTGCCTCTCCTTCTAATTGGGGTAGAAATAAAAGAGATCAGAGAGACTTATTAAAGTTTTGGTTGCATGAAGTCTTCTATGAAGACCATCCATGCATAGTGTTCTGGATAGCTCTCTGTTCCTAAGACTACTAGTTACTTAAAGGGCTTGTCGGGAACTGTGAAAGGTCTGATATTTTACCTTTCCTGCAAGCTAATAAGTCGGCCTACAATGGTTTTACAGATGCTGGCAAAAGACAGGAGACCCATGGGTCAGAGACAAAGGACTTAATGACACAGCAATAGCAGTGGCCAGAGTATCAGCATTGGCACTGGTTCACTAAATCCCACTTCCTACAGGCTGATACACAGTGGGCCAGGTGACATGCAGAGGGTTACAAGATCTCAGAGCCTAAGGAATTCAAATCTTTGATAACGGGCAGGATGTCTGCTAACCTTTGCCCTGGGGGGGTGTTATTTTTATTATACTGGGCAGTAAGCAAGGCTACCCTTTGCTCCAAAGGAGGCCACTATTTCTATCTTCCAAGCCTCCCAGCTCTACACACATCCTTGAAAAGATAAGCTGGTCTTACTGGCTTTCAAAGATAAGCTTGAATGAGACTTGATCATCATTCAGTTCTTCTGTTTCCTTTATTGAGATTGTGCAAATATGCTCTTTTCTCTGTAAAGTTCATTAACTTTATTCATACATAAGGGATGCTTTTGGTTTTATTTGTTAAGTTGAAATTGTCTTATTAGAGGAAATGATGAAACTGTTATGGGTTGGATCTGAAAGTATGCTTTTCCAGGAAAAATGTGAAAGAAGATCAGTGCTCACAGAACTTTGCCACAAGGAGCTGATAGCAACTTAAATTATTTTAATTTGAATAGTGTTTTGTACATCTTTCTTCCATTTACTTCATCCTCTCTGCTTCCTGTAACTCTCATATGGGAATGGGGCACTTTCAGGGATTCACTGAACTCATTTACAATATTCAAATGGTTTTGTTTGTTGTGTTTTTTTTTATTGAGGTAAAGTTGACATACAATATTATATCAGTTTCAGGGGTACAACGTAATGATTCAATGTTTGAGTATATATTGAAATGATCACCACAATGAGTCCAGTTAACATCCGTCCCCATACATAGTTACAAATGTTTTTGTCTTGTGATGAGGACATGGCATATTTCAAGGTGCAGAAGACTCAACGATGGTGTCATACTTTTCTATATACAGCTTGATGAATTTGGACATAAGTATACACCCTTGAGACTGTCACCACCATCAAGGCCACAAACATTTCCATCACCTTCCAAAGTTTTCTCTCACCTCCTTTATTACTATCATTCTGTGGTAAGAACTCTTAGTATCTACTCTAGTAGCAAATGTGACGTATGCAATAGAGTTTTGTTAGCTGAAGGCACTACGCCGTATCCTACATCTCCAGAACTTATTTCTCTTGATAACTGAAACTTTGTATCCTTTGACAATCAGCTCCCCATTTCTCCATCTCCCCAGCCCCTGCCAACCACCATTCTAACCTCTGCTTGTATGAATTTCACAATTTTAGATTCCACATATAAGTATTTGTCTTTCTCTGTCTGCCTTATTTCACTTAGCATAATATCTTCTAGGTCCCTCATGTTGTCAAAAATGGCAGGAATTCCTTCTTTTTTCAAGGTTGAAGAATATTCCATTTCTTTATCCATTCATCATCAGTGACGTTTAGGTTACTTCCATATCTTTGCTATTGTGAATTAGCTGCAAGGAACATTAGAGTACAGGTATCTTTTTGAGACCCTGATTTCAATTCCTGTGTGTATATACCAGAAGTGGGATTGCTGGATCATATGCTAGTTTTCTTTTTTGGAGGAACCTCCATACTGTTTTTCATAATGGCTGTACTAGTTTACATTCCCATAAGGGTTCCTTTTATTTACATCTTCACCAATATTCGTCATTTTTAGTTTTTCTGATAATCGCCATCTTAACAGGTGTGAAGTGATAGCTCATTGTGGTTTTGATTCGTATTCCCTGATGATTAGCGATGCCAAACACCTTTTCATAGACCTATTGGCCACTTGTATATCTTCATTGGAAAAAGTCTATTGTGGTCCCTTGCCCATTTTATAAATTGATTTGTCTTTTTGTTATTGAGCCAACACAAAAAAAGGAGAACAAAATTTCCAGGCATTATGGATGCTTCCCAGTTGATGCAGATGGTTTTGTGTTTACAGTGGTACCAAAAGATCATGTTTCGTGTTTTTTCTTCGGCTTGTTATAAGACCCGCAGTAGCTGCAGCATGGCAGATAATCGGGATCTTCTGGGTTTGGAGGTTTACAAAATAAATGAGTGGTAAGGATTTCTTATTTTTCCAAGGAAGTTATTGTGATCATTGTCCATGGAATCCAGGATTAGATAGGTGGAGGAGAAAATTAAGGTCAGGAATGGTGATCTGGCATTACTTCTGATCTTGAGGGACAGGTATTTACTGCATGAGTGTTTGAATAAAAATATTAGAGATCAGGAATTTGTGGTGGGTGAATATGTTTTCTGAATTATTTACTTTTGAACACAACCACTTGGATTATGTGAACATCTGGGATATGGGAGTAAGTCGTTAGCAGGGGGTGGTTGATAATATCACTATTGATTTAACCTCTATGAACACCAAGTGGTCAATGGATTAAGCAAATGAGTAGACAGAAAACACAGAAATGGTAAAAATTGGGATTTAGTAAAGGACTGGGGACTGACTGTCCTGAGTGGGAGTGCCAGGACTTGTGCGGTTGAGAGTGACAAGGACAAGAAGAGAATAGAATCACACTCAAACAAGGAGGGGGTGTTAACAGGATGGAGGGGGAGAAATTATCTGGAGTAGCTTTGAGTTTTGACCTTGAGCTTTCTGTTCTTGATGCAAATCTGCCTGATGACATCCTGGGACACAGGTCAGATCTATCCCCAGGGGATCGAGGGAGGGTGGAAGTACAAAACAGCCAGGATAATTGTCCTTAAAAGGCAGGCTTCCTTTATCATTTGACCCACTTTCATGATTGGTTTATCTAGGGTAAGAGGAAAAGAAAGATGATAAGAAGGATGATAGTCACGTCTTCGCAGACTTGGTGAACACAGAAGGAGCAGCAGGGGCCTGGCTTCCTGAGGACAGGTTTAGGCTGAGGGCTAAACCCACCGCAACAGCCTGGAAGAAGCTACATCCAGCAGGATAGACGAGCACGGAAGCCAGAGACCTGCTGATGGCACCAGCTCGGCAACTCCTCCTGGAACAGCCCAGCCAACACCACTGTGTCCCATGACCAGGGCCTCCTGCCCAAAAATGGCACCCTGCTGCCCATGGGCTGAACAGATCCCTCTGCTTGTTAACCTGGACAAGATAGATGGGAATGTTTCAGAGAATGCTCAAGTGAGAAACTATCAAAACCACAGCCCACTCAGTCCCCTGCCCCACACTCCCCTCCTCTCTTTCCAGACCCACAGCCTCCACTCTGTCTTGGTCATCAGTTCTCTGCTCAAGGACTCGTCTTGGCTATAGAGCTCCTTAAGTTTTTCAGAGCTTTACCCGAGGGGAGGGGAAAGAGGGAAGGATAAATTTAGGGATAATGTGAGGGGTCTGAGTGCAAATCCCTTTTCTTTGACAACCCAAGAGATTCAACCTGCCTGGAGGAGTGTTCTCACTGGGCTCCTCTGAGCGCTAAGGTCTCATGGGACTGGGAGGGGACTCTCCTGTTGGTCACTGGGGTCTCCACTCCCCAGCTCTACAGAGCAGCTCTGTTTTGACCACTATGAGTTTCAACTGACCATAGAGTTCTGTTGCTATAAACACTTGAAAATCTCCAATGTGGCTCAACCCAGTACCTGACATTTAGGGAAACTGAGTCCTGAAGCAGAACTGGTTCACTAAGGACACCAGGAGACTTAGAGACCAACTGCCGACGCCCAGGCCCTGTCCCCAGCATTTGCTGCCTCCCAGGAGTTCCCAGCTGACTGAGGCGCCAATGGCAGTCATACAGGAGATCCCCCATCCATCCTGGTCCTCCTATGGAGAGAGGCTTACCCACGGGGAAACTTCCCCCGATGTGTTCTTCAGGTGGCTTGTGGAAGTTTTCTGCAGAGCAGAGATGACAGTGCAGGGCGAGGAGAAGTTCTTCCAGATCTCGCACTCCTGGGGAAGGGAAAAGAATGAGGTGTGAGGTTGGGCACTGGAGCCCCGCTTGCTCTAGCTTCAGTCCCCTTTTATTTAAATCTCCCCTCCTGGATGAGACAGATGCTCAGGGAGCCCCAGAAGGACATTTAGGACTCAGAGAGTAACACTCACAAGGAGGAGGAGTTTAGCTCAACCCAGGGAATTAGACAGGTAGGAAGTGAGCATCCTCCCACTAGGACCTGGAGTCAAGGTCAGTGGGCCCCTGGCAGGAAGCGCCTAGGGACTTGCAGGAGCTTAGACCACACACTGCAATCCTGGGAGCTGATAAAGGTGGAGAGGCAGTTCCCAAGTCTCCAGAGAGGGGCTCCACTGGGCCTCCCACGGCACGCCTGGGCCACCTGGACCCAGTGCTCTACCACCCTCGCCCTGTCCTGGGCTGTCATGCTCGCGTCCCTGAGGCAGGTGGTGATGACGAGGCTGGCCACCCTTCTGAACTGGTCGATGGTGGCCTGGATGGTGGGTGTCTAGTGCTCACTGCCAGGCTTGTTCTTCTTGTGCCAGGTGGATCCCAGGCACTGAGAGGGCACCACCTTCCAGAAGAGCTCCTGGGGAACAGGGGGAATGTCATCCAGCCCTGCCACAGGTCACCTCTGTGTCCACAGCCCCTAAAGTCCGACACAGGTGTCACAGTTTAGAGCTGGAGCTCAGGAAGCTCAGGATGTGTCCTGAGCCTTGTGAGAGTCCCTGGGTTTTCTTCTCTGTCCACCGAGGGTGCCCAGCACAGGATGACCCAGGACCCAATCCCGGCAGGGAAGGGAGAGGGGCATTTGCACCCAGCCCGTCCTGGCTAACTCCAAGCTCCAGATGGTGGCTCAACTCTGCTCATGTCAAGGAGGCATCTTCCACCACCTTGATCTCCGCTCTGATCCCACTCCCCATTCTGATGCACATTCCCCCGTGGCAGCTACAACCACTGGCCTTGTCTGTCTCCCTTGTAGTGAAGCACACATCAGGTGTCAAGTCCTGAGGCTGTTGAGCCTCCTGAGGAGACGGCAGGGCCACCGTAGACCTGGCTGCACACAGTGAGTTCCCCTCCACCGCTGATGGGCCAGGCCCTGTCCAGCTTTCCATCTCTTCTACCTCATGGAGCCGGCACAGCCACTCTGTGCAGCAGGTCCTGTTAGTGTCCACCTCTACGATCTGCAGGTGGACAGCAAAGGCTTGGGGGTTCCAGAAGTTGCCCAGGTCATACGGTTGGTAAGGGGTGGAGCTGGGATTTGGGCCCAGATCATGGGAGTCTGGATCAGGTCTGGGACAACGATGGCAGAGGGAAGGCCTGTTCCACCCTGCCCTGAGAGCCCAGCTGCTCACCGCATCCATCACGGTCAACCGCTCTACCACCTGCTTAGGAGAGAAGGCCGTGAGGTTGGGCTTCTTCTCACGCTCCTTAACAGCCACAGGTGGAGACAGACTTCCCACTAGAAATGATGGTCCAGGTGACTCCAGCTCAGCAGCTCCCACTCCTGCTGGAGCCGATGTTGGCCCTTGCTCCAGCTCCAACACTGCTGATGGAGGGGACGCTGGCTCCAACGCTAGAAGGGGTGATGTCAACGGAGCTGTAGCCAGCTCTACCTCCACCACTGCCCACTGCTCTGCTTCTGCCACTGGCTGGAGCTCTGCAGCTGGCGCTACAGTGGGATAAAGAGAAAGATTCACCCACATAGCTGACTGTCCATGTGTCCCTCTAAACACAGGAAAGATCCCACTTCCCTTCCAGGAATATGCAGCCTGCAGTCCCCCTTACCCTCTGCCTCTGTCTCAGTGGCCTCCAGAAGCTCAAACCGGGCAAGGGTAAGAGGGTCATGGCAGCTCAGCTCCGAACCAGGCAAGGTTACCTGCGTGTACATCCCCTTTAGCTTGAAAAAGGGACAGCCCCAGTCTGGTCATGCCCTAGTTCTGCTCCAACCTGGTTATCTCAAGGTCCTGAGTGTGGAGACCCTCTGCTCCTGCTCTTATCTCAGAGCAGCACTGGATGGTGTTTGTGGCCTCAGGCACCTTCCCCTTGCCTAGTGAGTTGGTGAAATTGAAACCATTGGGCAGCTCCTCGATGACCTTCTGATTGGAGTTCTGCAAAGACTGCTCTGGAGCTGGGCCAGAAGGAATCAGGGGCTGCCTGCACACTGCCACTGGGGTCAACCCCCAAGAGAAAGTCTGCTCCTCAGTTCAGGCACAGAGGGACATCCCTGCAAAGAACTGTGGTCAGGCAGGAAAAGAGATGAAACCTCTATGGCTCAGTAACATAAGAGTAGAGGAGCTCACCTTCTCATGCTGCCAGCCATGACCTGGGCTATGAACATGACAGGCCCACCATGCTTCCGACACCTAACAACCAGCTCCTGCCCAAGAATGGCCTACCCCTCATACCCTGCCTTCTCCCCTCTGCACAAACACACACAGACACACACACACACGATGAAGTGTAAGGGGTGTGGGGCTGATCAGGTGGGATCACAGTTGTGTCCTGGCCTGCACTAGCCTTTCCTGGGCTGCCCCGTGTTACCCTTCACTGCCTCCTGCCAGATGTCCAGAGGCGTCGGGGATGAGGGCTGAGCCAACGTCGGCAACGACCAAAAAGTTTCTCTTTCT